>NW_027617866.1:0-94022 GCF_964187855.1 Myxine glutinosa
AGCCCGATTAAGCCATTTTAGCCCGATTAAGCCATTTTAGCCCGATTAAGCCATTTTAGCCCGATTAAGCCATTTTAGCCCGATTAAGCCATTTTAGCCTGATTAAGCCATTTTTGCCGGAATAAGCCATTTTAGCCTGATTAAGCCATTTTAGCCTGATTAAGCCATTTTAGCCCGATTAAGCCATTTTAGCCCGATTAAGCCATTTTAGCCATTTTAGCCCGATTAAGCCATTTTAGCCCGATTAAGCCATTTTAGCCCGATTAAGCCATTTTAGCCATTTTAGCCCGATTAAGCCATTTTAGCCCGATTAAGCCATTTTAGCCCGATTAAGCCATTTTAGCCCGATTAAGCCATTTTAGCCTGATTAAGCCATTTTAGACTGATTAAGCCATTTTTGCCCGAATAAGCCATTTTAGCCTGATTAAGCCATTTTAGCCATTTTAGCCCTATTAAGCCATTTTAGCCATTTTAGTCCGATTAAGCCATTTCAGCCCGATTAAGCCATTTTAGCCCGATGAAGCCACTTTAGCCCGATTAAGCCATTTTAGCCCGATTAAGCCATTTTAGCCCGATTAAGCCATTTTAGCCCGATTAAGCCATTTTAGGCCGATTAAGCCATTTTAGCCCGATTAAGCCATTTTAGCCATTTTAGCCTGATTAAGCCATTTTAGCCCGATTAAGCCGTTTTAGTCCAATTAAGCCATTTTAGCCCGATTAAGCCATTTTAGGCCGATTAAGCCATTTTAGCCCGATTAAGCCGTTTTAGTCCAATTAAGCCATTTTAGCCCGATTAAGCCATTTTAGGCCGATTAAGCCATTTTAGCTCGATTAAGCCATTTTAGCCCGATTAAGCCATTTTAGCCCGATTAAGCCATTTTTGCCCGAATAAGCCATTTTAGCCTGATTAAGCCATTTTAGCCCGATTAAGCCATTTTTGCCAGATTAAGCCATTTTAGCCCGATTAAGCCATTTTAGCCCGATTAAGCCATTTGAGCCCGATTAAGCCATTTGAGCCCGATTAAGCCATTTGAGCCCGATTAAGCCATTTGAGACGGATTAAGCCATTTTAGCCCGATTAAGCCATTTGAGCCCGATTAAGCCATTTGAGCCCGATTAAGCCATTTGAGCCCGATTAAGCCATTTGAGCCCGATTAAGCCATTTGAGCCCGATTAAGCCATTTTATCCCGATTAAGCCATTTGAGCCCGATTAAGCCATTTTAGCCTGATTAAGCCATTTTTGCCTGATTAAGCCATTTTAGCCCGATTAAGCCATTTTAGCCATTTTAGCCAGATTAAGCCATTTTAGCCATTTTCGCCCGATTAAGCCATTTTAGCCCGATTAAGCCATTTTAGCCCGATTAAGCCATTTTAGCCATTTTAGCCCGATTAAGCCATTTTAGCCCGATTAAGCCATTTTAGCGCGATTAAGCCATTTTAGCCCGATTAAGCCATTTTAGCCCGATTAAGCCATTTTAGCCCGATTAAGCCATTTTAGCCCGATTAAGCCATTTTAGCCCGATTAAGCCATTTTAGCCCGATTAAGCCATTTTAGCCCGATTAAGCCATTTTAGCCCGATTAAGCCATTTTTGCCCGAATAAGCCATTTTAGCCCGATTAAGCCATTTTAGCCCGATTAAGCCATTTTTGCCCGATTAAGCCATTTTAGCCCGATGAAGCCATTTTAGCCCGATTAAGCCATTTTAGCCCGATTAAGCCATTTTAGCCCGATTAAGACATTTTAGCCCGATTAAGCCATTTTAGCCCGATTAAGACATTTTAGCCCGATTAAGCCATTTTAGCCCGATTTTTTTTTTTTTTTTTTTTTTTTTTGTATACAAGATCGAGGCTCGTGAAAGAGCGAACATTAATCACACAGAAAGACAAACCGACACATAAAACATATAACATAGGGAGCGGTAGACAAGATGGGGAGAGAGGGGGAAGGACACAAACACAACATTTGAGAGCAGGGACAGAGAGACATGGAGACATCGAGAGATCTGAGAGAGGGCGAGGGCTTTGGGGGGGGGGGGGCGTGGGAAGGGGGCGGTGGGAGAGGTATAAAACATATGGACACTGCCAGGACTTCCAGGAAAGAAGTTGGAATTTCAAACAAGGTGGATCTGGGGTGAATTAGCGGGGGTAGAAAAGATCAAGGTTTTGGATGGGGGAAGATAAGAGATGGTGGTGAACAGCTGTTTTAAAGACCTGGAGGGAGGAGTGGGATTGAAGGGAGTGAGGGAGTTTGTTCCAGAGGCGGGAGAAAAGAGGAATGAAAGAGTGAAAGTGAGCAGAGAGCCGAGATTTCGGCAGTTTAACCATCAGAGGGTTGCTGGCAGATCTTGTGCGACCTGTAGGAATATTTGGGGGACAGAGCACAGAGAGAGCTGGGGGTGCAAGGCCGGAGAGGAGTCGGTAGAAGACAGAAAGACCACCTACCTGCCTGCGGTGAGTGAGTGAAAGGCCCTCAGAGATAGCTTCATCGCGGGAGATTCCAATAATTCTGAAAGCTTTGGTTTCAACAGCGTGAAGCCGAGCTAGGTGTGAGGCAGGAGCACCGGCCCATAGGGGAGAACAGTATTCCATTGAGCTGCGGATGAAAGCCTTGTATGTGGTGAGGAGCTCAGGTGTGCCGAGGAAGGACTTCGCACGACGGAGGATGCCCAGTCGGTGACTGGCTTTGGAGGCCAGCTTGGAAATGTGGTTTTCCCAAGAAAGATCATGGCAGATAGTGAGACCCAAAATCTTGAGCGACAGAACTTCTTGGAGAGGATTGTTGAGAAAGTAGATGGGAGGGTTGTCCAGTCGATCTTTTCGGAGAGACATAGTAAGAGTGTGAGATTTGTCAGGATTGAAAGACATGTTCCACTTGTTTGACCAGTCTGTGATTTTGTCCAGGTCTTCAGAGAGTGAGGAGGCAGCAGACTGCCGATCTGAGGGAAGAGGAATGGAGTGGCAGAGAGTGGAGTCATCAGCAAAGAGATAGAGAGGATTTTCGAGAGAGTCAGAGAGATCATTGATGAAGACCAGAAAAAGCACGGGGCCCAGAACACTGCCTTGGGGAACTCCAGCCTGAACAGGAAGAGGAGATGAGAGAAACCCATTCAGGGCCACACGTTGACGACGACTAGAGAGGAAGTCCGCCAGCCATGCGTGGAGATTTCCATGGATACCAAAGGAGGAGAGTTTGGTGAGCAGAGCGGGGTGCCAGACCGTGTCGAAGGCACGTGATATGTCGAGGGAGACAGCTCTAATTTCCTGTTTGGCATTGAGGACCTCCATCCATTGTTGAGACAGCAGAAGCAGCATGTCCAGAGTAGAGTGACCTGGTCTGAAACCAAATTGATGATCAGAGATCAAGCCATTGGAGAAGAGGAAAGATTTCATATCCGAAGCAATGATGGATTCCATGACTTTGCTGATAATTGGGAGAAGGCTGATTGGTCTGTAGTTGCTAGGATCTGTTTTTGCACCTTTTTTGTGCAAAGCGGTGATGTTGGCTGATTTCCAAGCAGATGGCAGTTGACCTTGAGCAAAAGAGAGGGTGAAGAGAACAGAGAGAGGGTGAGATAGAGCAGCAGAGCAGGATTTTAGGACCCGTGGGCTGATGCCGTCGGGTCCAGTTGCAGAATCAGAGTCGAGGGTTGACAGAAACTTTTCCACCTTGTCAGGAGGAAAGGACACGGAGTCCAGGAGCAGCAGGGTACGACTGGGTATGGTGGGTACAGAGAGGGATGGGTTTGGGACACAAGATTTAGAGGCAAACACAGAGTTGAGGCATTCAGCTTTTTCACGTGCGGAGTCAGCTGTGTAGCCGTTTGAGGTAAGGGAGGGGATGGAGGGGGAACAAACACCAGAAACGGATTTGACCAGACGCCACCAGGATTTGGAAGAGGGAGACAGATAAGAGAGTTCGGTCTTGAGAACGGAGAGATATTGTTTCCTGGCTCTCCTGAGGGTGGACACACACTTGTTTCGGGCTTTGTGAAAGGAAATGAGATTTCCTTCCGTTGGATTTGCTTTCCAGGAGACGAAGGCAAGTTGTTTCTGGGCAACAGCCTCACCACAAGATTCCATGTACCATGGACGGGAGGAAGGGTATGACAACTGAAGACGAGATGGGATAAATCTGTGCATGAGAGAGAGCAATTTACTTTGGAAGAATTCCCAGGATGAGTTGATGTCAGAGGTGGTAGAGATGGGAGACCAGTCCAGATGATTGATGGCTGCTTGAAGACCGTGCCAGTTGGCCTGAGTGAAATGCCAGACTCGTCGACGCTGAGCGAATTGCATTTTAGCCTGATTAGCCATTTTAGCCCGATTAAGCCATTTTAGCCCGATTAAGCCATTTTAGCCCGATTGAGCCATTTTAGCCCGATTAAGCCATTTTAGCCCGATTACGCCATTTTAGTCCGATTAAGCCATTTTAGCCCGATTGAGCCATTTTAGCCCGATTAAGCCATTTTAGCCCGATTAAGCCATTTTAGCCCGATTAAGCCATTTTAGCCCGATTAAGCCATTTTAGCCCGATTAAGCCATTTTAGCCATTTTAGTCCGATTAAGCCATTTTAGCCCGATTAAGCCATTTTTGCCCGATTAAGCCATTTTAGCCCGATTAAGCCATTTTAGGCCGATTAAGCCATTTTAGCCCGATTAAGCCATTTTAGCCCGATTAATCCATTTAAGTCCGATTAAGCCATTTTAGCCCGATTAAGCCATTTTTGCCCGAATAAGCCATTTTAGCCTGATTAAGCCATTTTAGCCCGATTAAGCCATTTTTGCCCGAATAAGCCATTTTTGCCCGAATAAGCCATTTTAGCCCGATTAAGCCATTTTAGCCCGATTAAGCCATTTTAGGCCGATTAAGCCATTTTAGCCCGATTAAGCCATTTTAGCCCGATTAAGCCATTTTAGCCCGATTAAGCCATTTTAGCCCGATTAAGCCATTTTAGCCCGATTAAGCCATTTTAGCCCGATTAAGCCATTTTAGGCCGATTAAGCCATTTTAGCCCGATTAAGCCATTTTAGCCCGATTAAGCCATTTTAGCCCGATTAAGCCATTTTAGCCCGATTAAGCCATTTTTGCCCGAATAAGCCATTTTAGCCTGATTAAGCCATTTTAGCCTGATTAAGCCATTTTTGCCCAAATAAGCCATTTTAGCCTGATTAAGCCATTTTAGCCTGATTAAGCCATTTGAGCCCGATTAAGCCATTTTAGCCCGATTAAGCCATTTTAGCCCGATTAAGCCATTTTAGTCCGATTAAGCCATTTTAGCCCGATTAACCCATTTTAGCCCGATTAAGCCATTTTAGCCCGATTAAGCCATTTTAGCCCGAATAAGCCATTTTAGCCCGATTAAGCCATTTTAGCCCGATTAAGCCATTTTAGGCCGATTAAGCCATTTTAGCCCGATTAAACCATTTTAGCCCGATTAAGCCATTTTAGCCCGATTAAGCCATTTTAGCCCGATTAAGCCATTTTAGCCCGATTAAGCCATTTTAGCCCGATTAAGCCATTTTAGCCATTTTAGCCCGAATAAGCCATTTTAGCCTGATTAAGCCATTTCAGCCTGATTAAGCCATTTTTGCCCGAATAAGCCATTTTTGCCCGAATAAGCCATTTTAGCCCGATTAAGCCATTTTAGCCCGATTAAGCCATTTTAGGCCGATTAAGCCATTTTAGCCCGATTAAGCCATTTTAGCCCGATTAAGCCATTTTAGCCCGATTAAGCCATTTTAGCCCGATTAAGCCATTTTAGCCCGATTAAGCCATTTTAGCCCGATTAAGCCATTTTAGGCCGATTAAGCCATTTTAGCCCGATTAAGCCATTTTAGCCCGATTAAGCCATTTTAGCCCGATTAAGCCATTTTAGCCCGATTAAGCCATTTTTGCCCGAATAAGCCATTTTAGCCTGATTAAGCCATTTTAGCCTAATTAAGCCATTTGAGCCCGATTAAGCCATTTTAGCCCGATTAAGCCATTTTAGCCCGATTAAGCCATTTTAGCCCGATTAAGCCATTTTAGCCCGATTAAGCCATTTGAGCCCGCTTAAGCCATTTGAGCCCGATTAAGCCATTTTAGCCTGATTAAGCCATTTGAGCCCGATTAAGCCATTTGAGCCCGATTAAGCCATTTTAGCCCGATTAAGCCATTTTAGCCCGATTAAGCCATTTTAGCCCGATTAAGCCATTTGAGCCCGCTTAAGCCATTTGAGCCCGATTAAGCCATTTAAGCCCGATTAAGCCATTTTAGCCCGATTAAGCCATTTAAGCCCGATTAAGCCATTTTAGCCCGATTAAGCCATTTCAGCCAGAATAAGCCATTTTAGCCCGATTAAGCCATTTAAGCCCGATCAAGCCATTTTAGCCCGATTAAGCCATTTCAGCCCGAATAAGCCATTTTAGCCCGATTAAGCCATTTTAGCCCGATTAAGCCATTTGAGCCCGATTAAGCCATTTGAGCCCGATTAAGCCATTTGAGCCCGATTAAGCCATTTTAGCCCGATTAAGCCATTTTAGCCCGATTAAGCCATTTAAGCCCGATTAAGCCATTTTAGCCCGATTAAGCCATTTGAGCCCGATTAAGCCATTTGAGCCCGCTTAAGACATTTTAGCCCGATTAAGCCATTTAAGCCCGATTAAGCCATTTTAGCCAGATTAAGCCATTTTAGCCCGATTAAGCCATTTTAGCCCGATTAAGCCATTTTAGCCTGATTAAGCCATTTGAGCCCGATTAAGCCATTTGAGCCCGATTAGGCCATTTTAGCCAGATTAATCCATTTTAGCCTGATTAAGCCATTTCAGCCCGATTAAGCCATTTTAGCCTGATTAAGCCATTTTAGCCCGATTAAGCCATTTAAGCCCGATTAAGCCATTTTAGCCCGATTAAGCCACTTGAGACGGATTAAGCCATTTTAGCCCGATTAAGCCATTTGAGCCCGATTAAGCCATTTGAGCCCGATTAAGCCATTTGAGCCCGATTAAGCCATTTTAGCCCGATTAAGCCATTTGAGCCCGATTAAGCCATTTTAGCCTGATTAAGCCATTTTTGCCCGAATAAGCCATTTTAGCCTGATTAAGCCATTTTAGCCTGATTAAGCCATTTTAGCCCGATTAAGCCATTTTAGCCCGATTAAGCCATTTTAGCCATTTTAGCCCGATTAAGCCATTTTAGCCCGATTAAGCCATTTTAGCCCGATTAAGCCATTTTAGTCATTTTAGCCCGATTAAGCCATGCCTGTGTCGAATGCGCGCCTGTGTCGTTGGAGGTACTGACTTCTATAGGGAGGCCCCATCACCCTCCCCCATCACCCTCCCCCATCACCCTGCCATCACCCTCCCATCACCCTGCCATCACCCTCCCATCACCCTCCCATCACCCTTTATTGGACCATTTGACTTCTATAGGGTTGGTTTTCTAAGGCTTATATCAAGATATTAACTTATATCAAATAAGTCTTTTAAGGTGAAAGCGCGATGACGTCACCACATCACGTGGCACGAATGCGCGCCTGTATCGTTGGAGGTATTGACTTATATAGGGTTGGTTTTCTAAGGCTGTAGGCCGCACCTCATTTTGTCGAATAAAGTGGTATGCGGGTGGTTCCGGTATTTGGGACCGTAGGGACGGAAAGTGCAGGTACGGGGTGCTTGGCACTCCCCAGCCGGCCCGCTCTGAAGGTTCGGATCGGGACACCGGGATTCATTCCGGTCGCCCGGTCGGCCCGGAGGTGGGGGTGCGGGGCCTGTCACGGAACGTCCAAACAAACGGCCTGCCGGGGCCGCCCAAAAGTCGGGCGTGAGGGGCGCGTCCACTAATGGAAGCCTCTCGCTTCCCAGATCGAGGACCACGTGGTCAGGAGAACCTCGTCCCTTCTGGTTGCCCTGCCGTCCCACCGGGAGCGCTGGCAGGGTGTACTTCAAACTAAGCTTAAGTGTCAAGTGTTAAGTTCCTCCTTGCCCTCGCAAGGGAAAGGCTAGGGTCAAGCTCTTCCAAATTTCCAAACACTAGAAATCGGACGTCTCAAATTAATTAATTATTGGTTAATACATCTCAGTCGCCCGCGACCTCTCTAGCACGGGCGTCGAACCAGTTCATTTTCGGGGCGACCGGGCCGAATATCGGCCCGGCCGTGGCCGAAGCCGTTGATTCCGCCGTAGCACGCTAACGCGTAGGCTCGCGCGTCCTCGGTCCGCCGGGGCTCCGTGGGTGTCCTACCGTGCCCACGTCGCCATGCTCCCTGAATAAGAGAGTCAGACGTGGTGCCCGGGGACGGAGGTCGCTGTCTAAACATGGTAGCGCTAGGCCAGTGGGACCACCGGGACCCACGTGCACTCACAAGTTGTTCTGCGCGTGGGCGGCAGTATCAGACTGGGGCGCCCAAACGCTCCCCGGCTAAAGTTCATCCTGAAAGCGCCCACATTGTGCGGACAAACCATGTCAAGGGCCACGTGGTCAGGAGAACCTCGTCCCTTCCGGTCACACTGGGCCTATCGGCCAGCCTCGAAGACCGAAATTGTGACGGTGTCACCCGAAAAATCTATAGGGAGGCCCCATCACCCTCCCCAATCACCCTCCCCCATCACCCTCCCATCACCCTCCCATCACCCTTTATTGGACCATTTGACTTCTATAGGGTTGGTTTTCTAAGGCTTATATCAAAAGATTAACTTATATCAAATAAGTCTTTTAAGGTGGAAACGCGATGACGTCACCGTGTCACGCGGCACGAATGATTCCATTGTGCACGCTTTCGTTTTATTTCCAAATTAAAATCTGTTTTCACTTTTGCCGTAAAAATGACATCAGTGCAGCGAGTGTGGTATCTTATTTGGTGAAATTCGGTCGATTTGAAGTGGTGAAAATAAAATGCCATCACCCTGCCATCACCCTCCCATCACCCTTTATTGGACCATTTGACTTCTATAGGGTTGGTTTTCTAAGGCTTATATCAAAATATCAATTTATATCAAATAAATCTTTAAAGGTGAAAGCGCGATGACGTCACCACGTCACGCGGCACGAATGTGCACCTGTGTCGTTGGAGGTATTGACTTATATAGGGCTGGTTTTCTAAGGCTGTAGGCCGCACCTCATTCTGTCGAATAAAGTGGTATTCGGGTGGTTCCGGTATTTGGGACCGCAGGGACGGAAAGTGCAGGTACGGGGTGCTTGGCACTCCCCAGCTGGCCCGCTCTGAAGGTTCGGATCGGGACACCGGGATTCATTCCGGTCGCCCGGTCGGCCCGGAGGTGGGGGTGCGGGGCCTGTCACGGAACGTCAAAACAAACGGCCTGCCGGGGCCGCCCAAAAGTCAGGCGTGAGGGGCGCGTCCACTAATGGAACGCCTCTCGCTTCCCAGATCGAGGGCCACGTGGTCAGGAGAACCTCGTCCCTTCTGGTTGCCCTGCCGTCCCACCGGGAGCGCTGGCAGGGTGTACTTCAAACTAAGCTTAAGTGTCAAGTGTTAAGTTCCTCCTTGCCCTCGCAAGGGAAAGGCTAGGGTCAAGCTCTTCCAAATTTCCAAACACTAGAAATCGGACGTCTCAAATTAATTAATTATTGGTTAATACATCTCAGTCGCCCGCGACCTCTCTAGCACGGGCGTCGAACCAGTTCATTTTCCGGGCGACCGGGCCGAATATCGGCCCGGCCGTGGCCGAAGCCGTTGATTCCGCCTTAGCACGCTAACGCATAGGCTCGCGCGTCCCCGGTCCGCCGGGGCTCCGCGGGTGTCCTACCGTGCCCACGTCGCCATGCTCCCTGAATAAGAGAGTCAGACGTGGTGCCCGGGGACGGAGGTCGCTGTCTAAACATGGTAGCGCTAGGCCGGTGGGACCGCCGGGATCCACGTGCACTCACAAGTTGTTCTGCGCGTGGGTGGCAGTATCAGACTGGGGCACCCAAACGCTCCCCGGCTAAAGTTCATCCTGAAAGCGCCCACATTGTGCGGACAAACCAAGTCAAGGGCCACGTGGTCAGGAGAACCTCGTCCCTTCCGGTCACACTGTGCCTATCGGCCGGCCTCGAAGACCGAAATTGTGACGGACCCGAAAAATCTATAGGGAGGCCCCATCACCCTCCCCAATCACCCTCCCCCATCACCCTCCCATCACCCTCCATCACCCTCCCATCACCCTCCCATCACCCTTTATTGGACCATTTGGCTAAAATGGTTTCCTGCACCAACACAAGTGCGAAAAGTGGTTTTTCAACACTAATACAAGTGCAAAAGTGGTTTCCTGCACCAACACAATTGCGAAAAGTAGTTTTTCCACACTAACACAAGTGCAAAAAGTGGTTTTTCAACACTATCACAAGTGCAAAAAGGTTTTTTCCACACTAATACAAGTGCAAAAGTGGTTTCCTGCACCAACACAAGTGCGAAAAGTTGTTTTTCAACACTAACACAAGTGTGAAAAGTGGTTTTTCCACACTAATACAAGTGCAAAAGTGGTTTCCTGCACCAACACAAGTGCGAAAAGTGGTTTTTCAACACTAACACAGGTGCGAAAAGTGGTTTTTCAACACTATCACAAGTGCCAAAAGTGTTTTTCCACACTAATACAAGTGCAAAAGTGGTTTCCTGCACCAACACAAGTGCGAAAAGTGGTTTTTCAACACTAACACAAATGCGAAAAGTGGTTTTCCAACACTAACACAAGTGCGAAAAGTGGTTTTTCCACACTAATACAAGTGCAATAGTGGTTTCCTGCACCAACACAAGTGCGAAAAGTGGTTTTTCAACACTATCAAAAGTGCAAAAAGTGTTTTTTCCACACTAATACAAGTGCAAAAGTGGTTTCCTGCACCAACACAAGTGCGAAAAGTGGTTTTTCAACACTAACACAAGTGCGAAAAGTGGTTTTTCAACACTAACACAAGTGCGAAAAGTGGTTTTTCAACACTAACACAAGTGCGAAAAGTGTTTTTTCCACACTAATACAAGTGCAAAAGTGGTTTCCTTCACCAACACAAGTGCGAAAAGTGGTTTTTCAACACTAACACAAGTGCGAAAAGAGGTTTTTCAACACTAACACAAGTGCGAAAAGTGGTTTTTCAACACTATCACAAGTGCAAAAAGTGTTTTTTCCACACTAATACAAGTGCAAAAGTGGTTTCCTGCACCAACACATGTGCGAAAAGTGGTTTTTCAACACTAACACAAGTGCGAAAAGTGGTTTTTCAACACTAACACAAGTGTGAAAAGTGGTTTTTCCACACTAATACAAGTGCAAAAGTGGTTTCCTGCACCAACACAAGTGCGAAAAGTGGTTTTTCAACACTAACACAAGTGCGAAAAGTGGTTTTTCAACACTAACACAAGTGCGAAAAGTGGTTTTTCAACACTAACACAAGAGCGAAAAGTGTTTTTTCCACACTAATACAAGTGCAAAAGTGGTTTCCTGCACCAACACAAGTGCGAAAAGTGGTTTTTCAACACTAACACAAGTGCGAAAAGTGGTTTTTTCAACACTAACACAAGTGCGAAAAGTGGTTTTTCAACACTAACACAAGTGTGAAAAGTGATTTTTCCACACTAATACAAGTGCAAAAGTGGTTTCCTGCACTAACACAAGTGCGAAAAGTGGTTTTTCAACACTAACAAAAGTGCGAAAAGTGGTTTTTCAACACTATCACAAGTGCACAAAGTCTTTATTCCACACTAATACAAGTGCAAAAGTGGTTTCCTGCACCAACACAAGTGCGAAAAGTGGTTTTTCAACACTAACACAAGTGCGAAAAGTGGCTTTTCAACACTAACACAAGTGCGAAAAGTGGTTTTTCCACACTAATACAAGTGCAAAAGTGGTTTCCTGCACCAACACAAGTGCGAAAAGTGGTTTTTCAACACTAACACAAGTGCGAAAAGTGGTTTTTCAACACTAACACAAGTGCGAAAAGTGGTTTTTCAACACTAACACAAGTGCGAAAAGTGTTTTTTCCACACTAATACAAGTGCAAAAGTGGTTTCCTGCACCAACACAAGTGCGAAAATTGGTTTTTCAACACTAACACAAGTGCGAAAAGTGGTTTTTCAACACTATGACAAGTGCAAAAACTGTTTTGTCCACACTCATACAAGTGCAAAAGTGGTTTACTGCACCAACACAAGTGCGAAAAGTGGTTTTTCAACACTAACTCAAGTGCGAAAAGTGGTTTTTCAACACTAACACAAGTGCGAAAAGTGGTTTTTCAACACTATCACAAGTGCAAAAGTGTTTTTTCCACACTAATACAAGTGCAAAAGTGGTTTCCTGCACCAACACAAGTGCGAAAAGTGGTTTTTCAACACTAACACAAATGCGAAAAGTGGTTTTCCAACACTAACACAAGTGCGAAAAGTGGTTTTTCCACACTAATACAAGTGCAATAGTGGTTTCCTGCACCAACACAAGTGCGAAAAGTGGTTTTTCAACACTATCAAAAGTGCAAAAAGTGTTTTTTCCACACTAATACAAGTGCAAAAGTGGTTTCCTGCACCAACACAAGTGCGAAAAGTGGTTTTTTCAACACTAACACAAGTGCGAAAAGTGGTTTTTCAACACTAACACAAGTGCGAAAAGTGGTTTTTCAACACTAACACAAGTGCGAAAAGTGTTTTTTCCACACTAATACAAGTGCAAAAGTGGTTTCCTGCACCAACACAAGTGCGAAAAGTGGTTTTTCAACACTAACACAAGTGCGAAAAGTGGTTTTTCAACACTAACACAAGTGCGAAAAGTGGTTTTTCAACACTATCACAAGTGGAAAAAGTGTTTTTTCCACACTAATACAAGTGCAAAAGTCGTTTCCTGCACCAACACATGTGCGAAAAGTGGTTTTTCAGCACTAACACAAGTGCGAAAAGTGGTTTTTCAACACTAACACAAGTGCGAAAAGTGGTTTTTCCACACTAATACAAGTGCAAAAGTGGTTTCCTGCACCAACACAAGTGCGAAAAGTGGTTTTTCAACACTAACACAAGTGCGAAAAGTGGTTTTTCAACACTAACACAAGTGCAAAAAGTGGTTTTTCAACACTAACACAAGAGCGAAAAGTGTTTTTTCCACACTAATACAAGTGCAAAAGTGGTTTCCTGCACCAACACAAGTGCGAAAAGTGGTTTTTCAACAACAACACAAGTGCGATAAGTGGTTTTTCAACACTAACACAAGTGCGAAAAGTGGTTTTTCAACACTAACACACGTGCGAAAAGTGATTTTTCCACACTAATACAAGTGCAAAAGTGGTTTCCTGCACCAACACAAGTGCGAAAGGTGGTTTTTCAATACTAACAAAAGTGCGAAAAGTGGTTTTTCAACACTATCACAAGTGCAAAAAGTCTTTATTCCACACTAATACAAGTGCAAAAGTGGTTTCCTGCACCAACACAAGTGCGAAAAGTGGTTTTTCAACACTAACAAAAGTGCAAAAAGTGGCTTTTCAACACTAACACAAGTGCGAAAAGTGGTTTTTTCCACACTAATACAAGTGCAAAAGTGGTTTCCTGCACCAACACAAGTGCGAAAAGTGGTCTTTCAACACTAACACAAGTGCGAAAAGTGGTTTTTCAACACTAACACAAGTGCGAAAAGTGGTTTTTCAACACTAACACAAGTGCGAAAAGTGTTTTTTCCACACTAATACAAGTGCAAAAGTGGTTTCCTGCACCAACACAAGTGCGAAAAGTGGTTTTTCAACACTAACACAAGTGCGAAAAGTGGTTTTTCCACACTAATACAAGTGCAAAAGTGGTTTCCTGCACCAACACAAGTGCGAAAAGTGGTTTTTCAACACTAACACAAGTGCGAAAAGTGGCTTTTCAACACTAACACAAGTGCGAAAAGTGGTTTTTCCACACTAATACAAGTGCAAAAGTGGTTTCCTGCACCAACACAAGTGCGAAAAGTGGTTTTTCAACACTATCAAAAGTGCAAAAAGGTTTTTTCCACACTAATACAAGTGCAAAAGTGGTTTCCTGCACCAACACAAGTGCGAAAAGTTGTTTTTCAACACTAACACAAGTGTGAAAAGTGGTTTTTCCACACTAATACAAGTGCAAAAGTGGTTTCCTGCACCAACACAAGAGCGAAAAGTGGTTTTTCAACACTAACACAGGTGCGAAAAGTGGTTTTTCAACACTATCACAAGTGCCAAAAGTGTTTTTCCACACTAATACAAGTGCAAAAGTGGTTTCCTGCACCAACACAAGTGCGAAAAGTGGTTTTTCAACACTAACACAAATGCGAAAAGTGGTTTTCCAACACTAACACAAGTGCGAAAAGTGGTTTTTCCACACTAATACAAGTGCAATAGTGGTTTCCTGCACCAACACAAGTGCGAAAAGTGGTTTTTCAACACTATCAAAAGTGCAAAAAGTGTTTTTTCCACACTAATACAAGTGCAAAAGTGGTTTCCTGCACCAACACAAGTGCGAAAAGTGGTTTTTCAACACTAACACAAGTGCGAAAATGGTTTTTCAACACTAACACAAGTGCGAAAAGTGGTTTTTCAACACTAACACAAGTGCGAAAGTGGTTTCCTGCACCAACACAAGTGCGAAAAGTGGTTTTTCAACACTAACACAAGTGCGAAAAGTGGTTTTTCAACACTAACACAAGTGCGAAAAGTGGTTTTTCAACACTATCACAAGTGCAAAAAGTGTTTTTTCCACACTAATACAAGTGCAAAAGTGGTTTCCTGCACCAACACATGTGCGAAAAGTGGTTTTTCAACACTAACACAAGTGCGAAAAGTGGTTTTTCAACACTAACACAAGTGTGAAAAGTGGTTTTTCCACACTAATACAAGTGCAAAAGTGGTTTCCTGCACCAACACAAGTGCGAAAAGTGGTTTTTCAACACTAACACAAGTGCGAAAAGTGGTTTTTCAACACTAACACAAGTGCGAAAAGTGGTTTTTCAACACTAACACAAGAGCGAAAAGTGTTTTTTCCACACTAATACAAGTGCAAAAGTGGTTTCCTGCACCAACACAAGTGCGAAAAGTGGTTTTTCAACACTAACACAAGTGCGAAAAGTGGTTTTTCAACACTAACACAAGTGCGAAAAGTGGTTTTTCAACACTAACACAAGTGTGAAAAGTGATTTTTCCACACTAATACAAGTGCAAAAGTGGTTTCCTGCACTAACACAAGTGCGAAAAGTGGTTTTTTAACACTAACAAAAGTGCGAAAAGTGGTTTTTCAACACTATCACAAGTGCACAAAGTCTTTATTCCACACTAATACAAGTGCAAAAGTGGTTTCCTGCACCAACACAAGTGCGAAAAGTGGTTTTTCAACACTAACACAAGTGCGAAAAGTGGCTTTTCAACACTAACACAAGTGCGAAAAGTGGTTTTTCCACACTAATACAAGTGCAAAAGTGGTTTCCTGCACCAACACAAGTGCGAAAAGTGGTTTTTCAACACTAACACAAGTGCGAAAAGTGGTTTTTCAACACTAACACAAGTGCGAAAAGTGGTTTTTCAACACTAACACAAGTGCGAAAAGTGTTTTTTCCACACTAATACAAGTGCAAAAGTGGTTTCCTGCACCAACACAAGTGCAATAAGTGGTTTTTCAACACTAACACAAGTGCGAAAAGTGGTTTTTCAACACTATGACAAGTGCAAAAACTGTTTTTTCCACACTCATACAAGTGCAAAAGTGGTTTACTGCACCAACACAAGTGCGAAAAGTGGTTTTTCAACACTAACTCAAGTGCGAAAAGTGGTTTTTCAACACTAACACAAGTGCGAAAAGTGGTTTTTCAACACTATCACAAGTGCCAAAAGTGTTTTTTCCACACTAATACAAGTGCAAAAGTGGTTTCCTGCACCAACACAAGTGCGAAAAGTGGTTTTTCAACACTAACACAAATGCGAAAAGTGGTTTTCCAACACTAACACAAGTGCGAAAAGTGGTTTTTCCACACTAATACAAGTGCAATAGTGGTTTCCTGCACCAACACAAGTGCGAAAAGTGGTTTTTCAACACTATCAAAAGTGCAAAAAGTGTTTTTTCCACACTAATACAAGTGCAAAAGTGGTTTCCTGCACCAACACAAGTGCGAAAAGTGGTTTTTCAACACTAACACAAGTGCGAAAAGTGGTTTTTCAACACTAACACAAGTGCGAAAAGTGGTTTTTCAACACTAACACAAGTGCGAAAAGTGTTTTTTCCACACTAATACAAGTGCAAAAGTGGTTTCCTGCACCAACACAAGTGCGAAAAGTGGTTTTTCAACACTAACACAAGTGCGAAAAGTGGTTTTTCAACACTAACACAAGTGCGAAAAGTGGTTTTTCAACACTATCACAAGTGGAAAAAGTGTTTTTTCCACACTAATACAAGTGCAAAAGTCGTTTCCTGCACCAACACATGTGCGAAAAGTGGTTTTTCAGCACTAACACAAGTGCGAAAAGTGGTTTTTCAACACTAACACAAGTGCGAAAAGTGGTTTTTCCACACTAATACAAGTGCAAAAGTGGTTTCCTGCACCAACACAAGTGCGAAAAGTGGTTTTTCAACACTAACACAAGTGCGAAAAGTGGTTTTTCAACACTAACACAAGTGCAAAAAGTGGTTTTTCAACACTAACACAAGAGCGAAAAGTGTTTTTTCCACACTAATACAAGTGCAAAAGTGGTTTCCTGCACCAACACAAGTGCGAAAAGTGGTTTTTCAACAACAACACAAGTGCGATAAGTGGTTTTTCAACACTAACACAAGTGCGAAAAGTGGTTTTTCAACACTAACACAAGTGCGAAAAGTGATTTTTCCACACTAATACAAGTGCAAAAGTGGTTTCCTGCACCAACACAAGTGCGAAAGGTGGTTTTTCAATACTAACAAAAGTGCGAAAAGTGGTTTTTCAACACTATCACAAGTGCAAAAAGTCTTTATTCCACACTAATACAAGTGCAAAAGTGGTTTCCTGCACCAACACAAGTGCGAAAAGTGGTTTTTCAACACTAACAAAAGTGCAAAAAGTGGCTTTTCAACACTAACACAAGTGCGAAAAGTGGTTTTTTCCACACTAATACAAGTGCAAAAGTGGTTTCCTGCACCAACACAAGTGCGAAAAGTGGTCTTTCAACACTAACACAAGTGCGAAAAGTGGTTTTTCAACACTAACACAAGTGCGAAAAGTGGTTTTTCAACACTAACACAAGTGCGAAAAGTGTTTTTTCCACACTAATACAAGTGCAAAAGTGGTTTCCTGCACCAACACAAGTGCGAAAAGTGGTTTTTCAACACTAACACAAGTGCGAAAAGTGGTTTTTCCACACTAATACAAGTGCAAAAGTGGTTTCCTGCACCAACACAAGTGCGAAAAGTGGTTTTTCAACACTAACACAAGTGCGAAAAGTGGCTTTTCAACACTAACACAAGTGCGAAAAGTGGTTTTTCCACACTAATACAAGTGCAAAAGTGGTTTCCTGCACCAACACAAGTGCGAAAAGTGGTTTTTCAACACTAACACAAGTGCGAAAAGTGGTTTTTCAACACTAACACAAGTGCGAAAAGTGGTTTTTCAACACTAACACAAGTGCGAAAAGTGTTTTTTCCACACTAATACAAGTGCAAAAGTGGTTTCCTGCACCAACACAAGTGCGAAAAGTGGTTTTTCAACACTAACACAAGTGCGAAAAGTGGTTTTTCAACACTATGATAAGTGCAAAAAGTGTTTTTTCCACACTCATACAAGTGCAAAAGTGGTTTCCTGCACCAACACAAGTGCGAAAAGTGGTTTTTCAACACTAACTCAAGTGCGAAAAGTGGTTTTTCAACACTAACACAAGTGCGAAAAGTGGTTTTTCCACACTAATACAAGTGCAATAGTGGTTTCCTGCACCAACACAAGTGCGAAAAGTGGTTTTTCAACACTATCAAAAGTGCAAAAAGTGTTTTTTCCACACTAATACAAGTGCAAAAGTGGTTTCCTGCACCAACACAAGTGCGAAAAGTGGTTTTTCAACACTAACACAAGTGCGAAAAGTGGTTTTTCAACACTAACACAAGTGCGAAAAGTGGTTTTTCAACACTAACACAAGTGCGAAAAGTGTTTTTTTCCACACTAATACAAGTGCAAAAGTGGTTTCCTGCACCAACACAAGTGCGAAAGGTGGTTTTTCAACACTAACACAAGTGCGAAAAGTGGTTTTTCAACACTAACACAAGTGCGAAAAGTGGTTTTTCAACACTAACACAAGTGCAAAAAGTGGTTTTTCAACACTAACACAAGAGCGAAAAGTGTTTTTTCCACACTAATACAAGTGCAAAAGTGGTTTCCTGCACCAACACAAGTGCGAAAAGTGGTTTTTCAACACTAACACAAGTGCGATAAGTGGTTTTTGAACACTAACACACGTGCGAAAAGTGGTTTTTCAACACTAACACAAGTGCGAAAAGTGATTTTTCCACACTAATACAAGTGCAAAAGTGGTTTCCTGCACCAACACAAGTGCGAAAGGTGGTTTTTCAACACTAACAAAAGTGCGAAAAGTGGTTTTTCAACACTATCACAAGTGCAAAAAGTCTTTATTCCACACTAATACAAGTGCAAAAGTGGTTTCCTGCACCAACACAAGTGCGAAAAGTGGTTTTTCAACACTAACACAAGTGCGAAAAGTGGTTTTTCAACACTAACACAAGTGCAAAAAGTGTTTTTTTCCACACTAATACAAGTGCAAAAGTGGTTTCCTGCACCAACACAAGTGCGAAAAGTGGTTTTTCAACACTAACACAAGTGCGATAAGTGGTTTTTGAACACTAACACACGTGCGAAAAGTGGTTTTTTCAACACTAACACAAGTGCGAAAAGTGGTTTTTCAACACTAACACAAGTGCGAAAAGTGTTTTTTCCACACTAATACAAGTGCAAAAGTGGTTTCCTGCACCAACACAAGTGCGAAAAGTGGTTTTTCAACACTAACACAAGTGCGAAAAGTGTTTTTTCCACACTAATACAAGTGCAAAAGTGGTTTCCTGCACCAACACAAGTGCGAAAAGTGGTTTTTCAACACTAACACAAGTGCGAAAAGTGTTTTTTCCACACTAATACAAGTGCAAAAGTGGTTTCCTGCACCAACACAAGTGCGAAAAGTGGTTTTTCAACACTATCAAAAGTGCAAAAAGTGTTTTTTCCACACTAATACAAGTGCAAAAGTGGTTTCCTGCACCAACACAAGTGCGAAAAGTGGTTTTTCAACACTAACACAAGTGCGAAAAGTGGTTTTTCAACACTAACACAAGTGCGAAAAGTGGTTTTTCAACACTAACACAAGTGCGAAAAGTGTTTTTTTCCACACTAATACAAGTGCAAAAGTGGTTTCCTGCACCAACACAAGTGCGAAAGGTGGTTTTTCAACACTAACAAAAGTGCGAAAAGTGGTTTTTCAACACTAACACAAGTGCGAAAAGTGGTTTTTCAACACTAACACAAGTGCGAAAAGTGGTTTTTCAACACTAACACAAGTGCGAAAAGTGTTTTTTCCACACTAATACAAGTGCAAAAGTGTTTTCCTGCACCAACACAAGTGCGAAAAGTGGTTTTTCAACACTAACACAAGTGCGAAAAGTGGATTTTCAACACTAACACAAGTGCGAAAAGTGGTTTTTCAACACTATCACAAGTGCAAAAAGTGTTTTTTCCACACTAATACAAGTGCAAAAGTGGTTTCCTGCACCAACACAAGTGCGAAAAGTGGTTTTTCAACACTAACACAAGTGCGAAAAGTGGTTTTTCAACACTAACACAAGTGCAAAAAGTGGTTTTTCAACACTAACACAAGAGCGAAAAGTGTTTTTTCCACACTAATACAAGTGCAAAAGTGGTTTCCTGCACCAACACAAGTGCGAAAAGTGGTTTTTCAACACTAACACAAGTGCGATAAGTGGTTTTTGAACACTAACACACGTGCGAAAAGTGGTTTTTCAACACTAACACAAGTGCGAAAAGTGATTTTTCCACACTAATACAAGTGCAAAAGTGGTTTCCTGCACCAACACAAGTGCGAAAGGTGGTTTTTCAACACTAACAAAAGTGCGAAAAGTGGTTTTTCAACACTATCACAAGTGCAAAAAGTCTTTATTCCACACTAATACAAGTGCAAAAGTGGTTTCCTGCACCAACACAAGTGCGAAAAGTGGTTTTTCAACACTAACACAAGTGCAAAAAGTGGCTTTTCAACACTAACACAAGTGCGAAAAGTGGTTTTTCCACACTAATACAAGTGCAAAAGTGGTTTCCTGCACCAACACAAGTGCGAAAAGTGGTTTTTCAACACTAACACAAGTGCGAAAAGTGGTTTTTCAACACTAACACAAGTGCGAAAAGTGGTTTTTCAACACTAACACAAGTGCGAAAAGTGGTTTTTCAACACTAACACAAGTGCGAAAAGTGTTTTTTCCACACTAATACAAGTGCAAAAGTGGTTTCCTGCACCAACACAAGTGCGAAAAGTGGTTTTTCAACACTAACACAAGTGCGAAAAGTGGTTTTTCAACACTATGACAAGTGCAAAAAGTGTTTTTTCCACACTCATACAAGTGCAAAAGTGGTTTCCTGCACCAACACAAGTGCGAAAAGTGGTTTTTCAACACTAACTCAAGTGCGAAAAGTTGTTTTTCAACACTAACACCAGTGCGAAAAGTGGTTTTTCAACACTATCACAAGTGCAAAAAGTGTTTTTTCCACACTAATACAAGTGCAAAAGTGGTTTCCTGCACCAACACGAGTGCAAAAAGTGGTTTTTCAACACTAACACAAGTGCAAAAAGTGGTTTTTCAACACTATCACAAGTGCAAAAAGTGTTTTTCCACACTAATACAGGTGCAAAAGTGGTTTCCTGCTCCAACACAAGTGGAAAAAGTGGTTTTTCAACACTAACACAAGTGCGAAAAGTGGTTTTTCAACACTAACACAAGTGCGAAAAGTGGTTTTTCAACACTAACACAAGTGCGAAAAGTGGTTTTTCAACACTATCACAAGTGCAAAAAGTGTTTTTTCCACACTAATATAAGTGCAAAAGTGGTTTCCTGCACCAACACAAGTGCGAAAAGTGGTTTTTCAACACTAACACAAGTGCGAAAAGTGGTTTTTCAACACTACCACAAGTGCAATAAGTGGTTTTTCCACACTAATACAAGTGCAAAAGTGGTTTTCTGCACCAACACAAGTGCGAAAAGTGGATTTTCAACACTAACACAAGTGCGAAAAGTGGTTTTTCCACACTAATACAAGTGCAAAAGTGGTTTCCTGCACCAACACAAGTGCGAAAAGTGGTTTTTCAACACTAACACAAGTGCGAAAAGTGGTTTTTCAACACTAACACAAGTGCGAAAAGTGGTTTTTCAACACTAACACAAGAGCGAAAAGTGTTTTTCCACACTAATACAAGTGCAAAAGTGGTTTCCTGCACCAACACAAGTGCGAAAAGTGGTTTTTCAACACTAACACAAGTGCAAAAAGTGGTTTTTCAACACTAACACAAGTGCGAAAAGTGGTTTTTCAACACTAACACAAGTGCGAAAAGTGGTTTTTCAACACTAACACAAGAGCGAAAAGTGTTTTTTCCACACTAATACAAGTGCAAAAGTGGTTTCCTGCACCAACACAAGTGCGAAAAGTGGTTTTTCAACACTAACACAAGTGCAAAAAGTGGTTTTTCAACACTAACACAAGTGCGAAAAGTGGTTTTTCAACACTAACACAAGTGCGAAAAGTGGTTTTTCAACACTAACACAAGTGCAAAAAGTGGTTTTTCAACACTAACACAAGAGCGAAAAGTGTTTTTTCCACACTAATACAAGTGCAAAAGTGGTTTCCTGCACCAACACAAGTGCGAAAAGTGGTTTTTCAACACTAACACAAGTGCGATAAGTGGTTTTTCAACACTAACACAAGTGCGAAAAGTGGTTTTTCAACACTAACACAAGTGCGAAAAGTGATTTTTCCACACTAATACAAGTGCAAAAGTGGTTTCCTGCACCAACACAAGTGCGAAAGGTGGTTTTTCAACACTAACAAAAGTGCGAAAAGTGGTTTTTCAACACTATCACAAGTGCAAAAAGTCTTTATTCCACACTAATACAAGTGCAAAAGTGGTTTCCTGCACCAACACAAGTGCGAAAAGTGGTTTTTCAACACTAACACAAGTGCAAAAAGTGGCTTTTCAACACTAACACAAGTGCGAAAAGTGGTTTTTCCACACTAATACAAGTGCAAAAGTGGTTTCCTGCACCAACACAAGTGCGAAAAGTGGTCTTTCAACACTAACACAAGTGCGAAAAGTGGTTTTTCAACACTAACACAAGTGCGAAAAGTGGTTTTTCAACACTAACACAAGTGCGAAAAGTGTTTTTTCCACACTAATACAAGTGCAAAAGTGGTTTCCTGCACCAACACAAGTGCGAAAAGTGGTTTTTCAACACTAACACAAGTGCGAAAAGTGGTTTTTCCACACTAATACAAGTGCAAAAGTGGTTTCCTGCACCAACACAAGTGCGAAAAGTGGTTTTTCAACACTAACACAAGTGCGAAAAGTGGCTTTTCAACACTAACACAAGTGCGAAAAGTGGTTTTTCCACACTAATACAAGTGCAAAAGTGGTTTCCTGCACCAACACAAGTGCGAAAAGTGGTTTTTCAACACTAACACAAGTGTGAAAAGTGGTTTTTCAACACTAACACAAGTGCGAAAAGTGGTTTTTCAACACTAACACAAGTGCGAAAAGTGTTTTTTCCACACTAATACAAGTGCAAAAGTGGTTTCCTGCACCAACACAAGTGCGAAAAGTGGTTTTTCAACACTAACACAAGTGCGAAAAGTGGTTTTTCAACACTATGACAATTGCAAAAAGTGTTTTTTCCACACTCATACAAGTGCAAAAGTGGTTTCCTGCACCAACACAAGTGCGAAAAGTGGTTTTTCAACACTAACTCAAGTGCGAAAAGTGGTTTTTCAACACTAACACAAGTGCGAAAAGTGGTTTTTCAACACTATCACAAGTGCCAAAAGTGTTTTTTCCACACTAATACAAGTGCAAAAGTGGTTTCCTGCACCAACACAAGTGCGAAAAGTGGTTTTTCAACACTAACACAAATGCGAAAAGTGGTTTTCGAACACTAACACAAGTGCGAAAAGTGGTTTTTCCACACTAATACAAGTGCAATAGTGGTTTCCTGCACCAACACAAGTGCGAAAAGTGGTTTTTCAACACTATCAAAAGTGCAAAAAGTGTTTTTTCCACACTAATACAAGTGCAAAAGTGGTTTCCTGCACCAACACAAGTGCGAAAAGTGGTTTTTCAACACTAACACAAGTGCGAAAAGTGGTTTTTCAACACTAACACAAGTGCGAAAAGTGGTTTTTCAACACTAACACAAGTGCGAAAAGTGTTTTTTCCACACTAATACAAGTGCAAAAGTGGTTTCCTGCACCAACACAAGTGCGAAAGGTGGTTTTTCAACACTAACAAAAGTGCGAAAAGTGGTTTTTCAACACTAACACAAGTGCGAAAAGTGGTTTTTCAACACTAACACAAGTGCGAAAAGTGGTTTTTCAACACTATCACAAGTGCAAAAAGTGTTTTTTCCACACTAATACAAGTGCAAAAGTGGTTTCCTGCACCAACACGAGTGCAAAAAGTGGTTTTTCAACACTAACACAAGTGCAAAAAGTGGTTTTTCAACACTATCACAAGTGCAAAAAGTGTTTTTCCACACTAATACAAGTGCAAAAGTGGTTTCCTGCTCCAACACAAGTGCAAAAAGTGGTTTTTCAACACTAACACAAGTGCGAAAAGTGGTTTTTCAACACTAACACAAGTGCGAAAAGTGGTTTTTCAACACTAACACAAGTGCGAAAAGTGGTTTTTCAACACTATCACAAGTGCAAAAAGTGTTTTTTCCACACTAATATAAGTGCAAAAGTGGTTTCCTGCACCAACACAAGTGTGAAAAGTGGTTTTTCAACACTAACACAAGTGCGAAAAGTGGTTTTTCAACACTACCACAAGTGCGATAAGTGGTTTTTCCACACTAATACAAGTGCAAAAGTGGTTTCTTGCACCAACACAAGTGCGAAAAGTGGATTTTCAACACTAACACAAGTGCGAAAAGTGGTTTTTCCACACTAACACAAGTGCGAAAAGTGGTTTTTCAACACTAACACAAGTGCAAAAAGTGGTTTTTCAACACTAACACAAGAGCGAAAAGTGTTTTTTCCACACTAATACAAGTGCAAAAGTGGTTTCCTGCACCAACACAAGTGCGAAAAGTGGTTTTTCAACACTAACACAAGTGCGAAAAGTGGTTTTTCAACACTAACACAAGTGCAAAAAGTGGTTTTTCAACACTAACACAAGTGCGAAAAGTGGTTTTTCAACACTAACACAAGTGCAAAAAGTGGTTTTTCAACACTAACACAAGAGCGAAAAGTGTTTTTTCCACACTAATACAAGTGCAAAAGTGGTTTCCTGCACCAACACAAGTGCGAAAAGTGGTTTTTCAACACTAACACAAGTGCGATAAGTGGTTTTTCAACACTAACACAAGTGCGAAAAGTGGTTTTTCAACACTAACACAAGTGCGAAAAGTGATTTTTCCACACTAATACAAGTGCAAAAGTGGTTTCCTGCACCAACACAAGTGTGAAAGGTGGTTTTTCAACACTAACAAAAGTGCGAAAAGTGGTTTTTCAACACTATCACAAGTGCAAAAAGTCTTTATTCCACACTAATACAAGTGCAAAAGTGGTTTCCTGCACCAACACAAGTGCGAAAAGTGGTTTTTCAACACTAACACAAGTGCAAAAAGTGGCTTTTCAACACTAACACAAGTGCGAAAAGTGGTTTTTCCACACTAATACAAGTGCAAAAGTGGTTTCCTGCACCAACACAAGTGCGAAAAGTGGTCTTTCAACACTAACACAAGTGCGAAAAGTGGTTTTTCAACACTAACACAAGTGCGAAAAGTGGTTTTTCAACACTAACACAAGTGCGAAAAGTGTTTTTTCCACACTAATACAAGTGCAAAAGTGGTTTCCTGCACCAACACAAGTGCGAAAAGTGGTTTTTCAACACTAACACAAGTGCGAAAAGTGGTTTTTCCACACTAATACAAGTGCAAAAGTGGTTTCCTGCACCAACACAAGTGCGAAAAGTGGTTTTTCAACACTAACACAAGTGCGAAAAGTGGCTTTTCAACACTAACACAAGTGCGAAAAGTGGTTTTTCCACACTAATACAAGTGCAAAAGTGGTTTCCTGCACCAACACAAGTGCGAAAAGTGGTTTTTCAACACTAACACAAGTGCGAAAAGTGGTTTTTCAACACTAACACAAGTGCGAAAAGTGGTTTTTCAACACTAACACAAGTGCGAAAAGTGCTTTTTCCACACTAATACAAGTGCAAAAGTGGGTTCCTGCACCAACACAAGTGCGAAAAGTGGTTTTTCAACACTAACACAAGTGCGAAAAGTGGTTTTTCAACACTATGACAAGTGCAAAAAGTATTTTTTCCACACTCATACAAGTGCAAAAGTGGTTTCCTGCACCAACACAAGTGCGAAAAGAGGTTTTTCAACACTAACTCAAGTGCGAAAAGTGGTTTTTCAACACTAACACAAGTGCGAAAAGTGGTTTTTCAACACTATCACAAGTGCCAAAAGTGTTTTTTCCACACTAATACAAGTGCAAAAGTGGTTTCCTGCACCAACACAAGTGCGAAAAGTGGTTTTTCAACACTAACACAAATGCGAAAAGTGGTTTTCCAACACTAACACAAGTGCGAAAAGTGGTTTTTCCACATTAATACAAGTGCAATAGTGGTTTCCTGCACCAACACAAGTGCGAAAAGTGGTTTTTCAACACTATCAAAAGTGCAAAAAGTGTTTTTTCCACACTAATACAAGTGCAAAAGTGGATTCCTGCACCAACACAAGTGCGAAAAGTGGTTTTTCAACACTAACACAAGTGCGAAAAGTGGTTTTTCAACACTAACACAAGTGCGAAAAGTGGTTTTTCAACACTAACACAAGTGCGAAAAGTGTTTTTTCCACACTAATACAAGTGCAAAAGTGGTTTCCTGCACCAACACAAGTGCGAAAGGTGGTTTTTCAACACTAACAAAAGTGCGAAAAGTGGTTTTTCAACACTAACACAAGTGCGAAAAGTGGTTTTTCAACACTAACACAAGTGCGAAAAGTGGTTTTTCAACACTAACACAAGTGCGAAAAGTGTTTTTTCCACTCTAATACAAGTGCAAAAGTGGTTTCCTGCACCAACACAAGTGCGAAAAGTGGTTTTTCAACACTAACACAAGTGCGAAAAGTGGATTTTCAACACTAACACAAGTGCGAAAAGTGGTTTTTCAACACTATCACAAGTGCAAAAAGTGTTTTTTCCACACTAATACAAGTGCAAAAGTGGTTTCCTGCACCAACACAAGTGCGAAAAGTGGTTTTTCAACACTAACACAAGTGCGAAAAGTGGTTTTTCAACACTAACACAAGTGCAAAAAGTGGTTTTTCAACACTAACACAAGAGCGAAAAGTGTTTTTTCCACACTAATACAAGTGCAAAAGTGGTTTCCTGCACCAACACAAGTGCGAAAAGTGGTTTTTCAACACTAACACAAGTGCGATAAGTGGTTTTTGAACACTAACACAAGTGCGAAAAGTGGTTTTTCAACACTAACACAAGTGCGAAAAGTGATTTTTCCACACTAATACAAGTGCAAAAGTGGTTTCCTGCACCAACACAAGTGCGAAAGGTGGTTTTTCAACACTAACAAAAGTGCGAAAAGTGGTTTTTCAACACTATCACAAGTGCAAAAAGTCTTTATTCCACACTAATACAAGTGCAAAAGTGGTTTCCTGCACCAACACAAGTGCGAAAAGTGGTTTTTCAACACTAACACAAGTGCAAAAAGTGGCTTTTCAACACTAACACAAGTGCGAAAAGTGGTTTTTCCACACTAATACAAGTGCAAAAGTGGTTTCCTGCACCAACACAAGTGCGAAAAGTGGTTTTTCAACACTAACACAAGTGCGAAAAGTGGTTTTTCAACACTAACACAAGTGCGATAAGTGGTTTTTCAACACTAACACAAGTGCGAAAAGTGGTTTTTCAACACTAACACAAGTGCGAAAAGTGATTTTTCCACACTAATACAAGTGCTAAAGTGGTTTCCTGCACCAACACAAGTGCGAAAGGTGGTTTTTCAATACTAACAAAAGTGCGAAAAGTGGTTTTTCAACACTATCACAAGTGCAAAAAGTCTTTATTCCACACTAATACAAGTGCAAAAGTGGTTTCCTGCACCAACACAAGTGCGAAAAGTGGTTTTTCAACACTAACACAAGTGCAAAAAGTGGCTTTTCAACACTAACACAAGTGCGAAAAGTGGTTTTTTCCACACTAATACAAGTGCAAAAGTGGTTTCCTGCACCAACACAAGTGCGAAAAGTGGTCTTTCAACACTAACACAAGTGCGAAAAGTGGTTTTTTCAACACTAACACAAGTGCGAAAAGTGGTTTTTCAACACTAACACAAGTGCGAAAAGTGTTTTTTTCCACACTAATACAAGTGCAAAAGTGGTTTCCTGCACCAACACAAGTGCGAAAAGTGGTTTTTCAACACTAACACAAGTGCGAAAAGTGGTTTTTCCACACTAATACAAGTGCAAAAGTGGTTTCCTGCACCAACACAAGTGCGAAAAGTGGTTTTTCAACACTAACACAAGTGCGAAAAGTGGCTTTTCAACACTAACACAAGTGCGAAAAGTGGTTTTTCCACACTAATACAAGTGCAAAAGTGGTTTCCTGCACCAACACAAGTGCGAAAGTGGTTTTTCAACACTAACACAAGTGCGAAAAGTGGTTTTTCAACACTAACACAAGTGCGAAAAGTGGTTTTTCAACACTAACACAAGTGCGAAAAGTGTTTTTTCCACACTAATACAAGTGCAAAAGTGGTTTCCTGCACCAACACAAGTGCGAAAAGTGGTTTTTCAACACTAACACAAGTGCGAAAAGTGGTTTTTCAACACTATGACAAGTGCAAAAAGTGTTTTTTCCACACTCATACAAGTGCAAAAGTGGCTTCCTGCACCAACACAAGTGCGAAAAGTGGTTTTTCAACACTAACTCAAGTGGGAAAAGTGGTTTTTCAACACTAACACATGTGCGAAAGTGGTTTTTCAACACTATCACAAGTGCCAAAAGTGTTTTTTCCACACTAATACAAGTGCAAAAGTGGTTTCCTGCACCAACACAAGTGCGAAAAGTGGTTTTTCAACACTAACACAAATGCGAAAAGTGGTTTTCCAACACTAACACAAGTGCGAAAAGTGGTTTTTCCACACTAATACAAGTGCAATAGTGGTTTCCTGCACCAACACAAGTGCGAAAAGTGGTTTTTCAACACTATCAAAAGTGCAAAAAGTGTTTTTTCCACACTAATACAAGTGCAAAAGTGGTTTCCTGCACCAACACAAGTGTGAAAAGTGGTTTTTCAACACTAACACAAGTGCGAAAAGTGGTTTTTCAACACTAACACAAGTGCGAAAAGTGGTTTTTCAACACTAACACAAGTGCGAAAAGTGTTTTTTCCACACTAATACAAGTGCAAAAGTGGTTTCCTGCACCAACACAAGTGCGAAAGGTGGTTTTTCAATACTAACAAAAGTGCGAAAAGTGGTTTTTCAACACTAACACAAGTGCAAAAAGTGGTTTTTCAACACTAACACAAGTGCGAAAAGTGGTTTTTCAACACTAACACAAGTGCGAAAAGTGTTTTTTCAACACTAACACAAGTGCGAAAAGTGTTTTTTCCACACTAATACAAGTGCAAAAGTGGTTTCCTGCACCAACACAAGTGCGAAAAGTGGTTTTTCAACACTAACACAAGTGCGAAAAGTGGATTTTCAACACTAACACAAGTGCGAAAAGTGGTTTTTCAACACTATCACAAGTGCAAAAAGTGTTTTTTCCACAATAATACAAGTGCAAAAGTGGTTTCCTGCACCAACATAAGTGCGAAAAGTGTTTTTTCCACACTAATACAAGTGCAAAAGTGGTTTCCTGCACCAACACAAGTGCGAAAAGTGGTTTTTCAACACTAACACAAGTGCGATAAGTGGTTTTTGAACACTAACACAAGTGCGAAAAGTGGTTTTTCAACACTAACACAAGTGCGAAAAGTGATTTTTCCACACTAATACAAGTGCAAAAGTGGTTTCCTGCACCAACACAAGTGCGAAAGGTGGTTTTTCAACACTAACAAAAGTGCGAAAAGTGGTTTTTCAACACTATCACAAGTGCAAAAAGTCTTTATTCCACACTAATACAAGTGCAAAAGTGGTTTCCTGCACCAACACAAGTGCGAAAAGTGGTTTTTCAACACTAACACAAGTGCAAAAAGTGGCTTTTCAACACTAACACAAGTGCGAAAAGTGGTTTTTCCACACTAATACAAGTGCAAAAGTGGTTTCCTGCACCAACACAAGTGCGAAAAGTGGTTTTTCAACACTAACACAAGTGCGAAAAGTGATTTTTCCACACTAATACAAGTGCTAAAGTGGTTTCCTGCACCAACACAAGTGCGAAAGGTGGTTTTTCAATACTAACAAAAGTGCGAAAAGTGGTTTTTCAACACTATCACAAGTGCAAAAAGTCTTTATTCCACACTAATACAAGTGCAAAAGTGGTTTCCTGCACCAACACAAGTGCGAAAAGTGGTTTTTCAACACTAACACAAGTGCAAAAAGTGGCTTTTCAACACTAACACAAGTGCGAAAAGTGGTTTTTTCCACACTAATACAAGTGCAAAAGTGGTTTCCTGCACCAACACAAGTGCGAAAAGTGGTCTTTCAACACTAACACAAGTGCGAAAAGTGGTTTTTCAACACTAACACAAGTGCGAAAAGTGGTTTTTCAACACTAACACAAGTGCGAAAAGTGTTTTTTCCACACTAATACAAGTGCAAAAGTGGTTTCCTGCACCAACACAAGTGCGAAAAGTGGTTTTTCAACACTAACACAAGTGCGAAAAGTGGTTTTTCCACACTAATACAAGTGCAAAAGTGGTTTCCTGCACCAACACAAGTGCGAAAAGTGGTTTTTCAACACTAACACAAGTGCGAAAAGTGGCTTTTCAACACTAACACAAGTGCGAAAAGTGGTTTTTCCACACTAATACAAGTGCAAAAGTGGTTTCCTGCACCAACACAAGTGCGAAAGTGGTTTTTCAACACTAACACAAGTGCGAAAAGTGGTTTTTCAACACTAACACAAGTGCGAAAAGTGGTTTTTCAACACTAACACAAGTGCGAAAAGTGTTTTTTCCACACTAATACAAGTGCAAAAGTGGTTTCCTGCACCAACACAAGTGCGAAAAGTGGTTTTTCAACACTAACACAAGTGCGAAAAGTGGTTTTTCAACACTATGACAAGTGCAAAAAGTGTTTTTTCCACACTCATACAAGTGCAAAAGTGGCTTCCTGCACCAACACAAGTGCGAAAAGTGGTTTTTCAACACTAACTCAAGTGCGAAAAGTGGTTTTTCAACACTAACACATGTGCGAAAGTGGTTTTTCAACACTATCACAAGTGCCAAAAGTGTTTTTTCCACACTAATACAAGTGCAAAAGTGGTTTCCTGCACCAACACAAGTGCGAAAAGTGGTTTTTCAACACTAACACAAATGCGAAAAGTGGTTTTCCAACACTAACACAAGTGCGAAAAGTGGTTTTTCCACACTAATACAAGTGCAATAGTGGTTTCCTGCACCAACACAAGTGCGAAAAGTGGTTTTTCAACACTATCAAAAGTGCAAAAAGTGTTTTTTCCACACTAATACAAGTGCAAAAGTGGTTTCCTGCACCAACACAAGTGTGAAAAGTGGTTTTTCAACACTAACACAAGTGCGAAAAGTGGTTTTTCAACACTAACACAAGTGCGAAAAGTGGTTTTTCAACACTAACACAAGTGCGAAAAGTGTTTTTTCCACACTAATACAAGTGCAAAAGTGGTTTCCTGCACCAACACAAGTGCGAAAGGTGGTTTTTCAATACTAACAAAAGTGCGAAAAGTGGTTTTTCAACACTAACACAAGTGCAAAAAGTGGTTTTTCAACACTAACACAAGTGCGAAAAGTGGTTTTTCAACACTAACACAAGTGCGAAAAGTGTTTTTTCAACACTAACACAAGTGCGAAAAGTGTTTTTTCCACACTAATACAAGTGCAAAAGTGGTTTCCTGCACCAACACAAGTGCGAAAAGTGGTTTTTCAACACTAACACAAGTGCGAAAAGTGGATTTTCAACACTAACACAAGTGCGAAAAGTGGTTTTTCAACACTATCACAAGTGCAAAAAGTGTTTTTTCCACAATAATACAAGTGCAAAAGTGGTTTCCTGCACCAACATAAGTGCGAAAAGTGTTTTTTCCACACTAATACAAGTGCAAAAGTGGTTTCCTGCACCAACACAAGTGCGAAAAGTGGTTTTTCAACACTAACACAAGTGCGATAAGTGGTTTTTGAACACTAATACAAGTGCGAAAAGTGGTTTTTCAACACTAACACAAGTGCGAAAAGTGATTTTTCCACACTAATACAAGTGCAAAAGTGGTTTCCTGCACCAACACAAGTGCGAAAGGTGGTTTTTCAACACTAACAAAAGTGCGAAAAGTGGTTTTTCAACACTATCACAAGTGCAAAAAGTCTTTATTCCACACTAATACAAGTGCGAAAAGTGTTTTTTCCACACTAATACAAGTGCAAAAGTGGTTTCCTGCACCAACACAAGTGCGAAAAGTGGTTTTTGAACACTAACACAAGTGCGAAAAGTGGTTTTTCAACACTAACACAAGTGCGAAAAGTGATTTTTCCACACTAATACAAGTGCAAAAGTGGTTTCCTGCACCAACACAAGTGCGAAAGGTGGTTTTTCAACACTAACAAAAGTGCGAAAAGTGGTTTTTCAACACTATCACAAGTGCAAAAAGTCTTTATTCCACACTAATACAAGTGCAAAAGTGGTTTCCTGCACCAACACAAGTGCGAAAAGTGGTTTTTCAACACTAACACAAGTGCGAAAAGTGATTTTTCCACACTAATACAAGTGCAAAAGTGGTTTCCTGCACCAACACAAGTGCGAAAGGTGGTTTTTCAACACCAACAGAAGTGCGAAAAGTGGTTTTTCAACACTAACACAAGTGCAAAAAGTGGCTTTTCAACACTAACACAAGTGCGAAAAGTGTTTTTTCCACACTAATACAAGTGCAAAAGTGGTTTCCTGCACCAACACAAGTGCGAAAAGTGGTTTTTGAACACTAACACAAGTGCGAAAAGTGGTTTTTCAACACTAACACAAGTGCGAAAAGTGATTTTTCCACACTAATACAAGTGCAAAAGTGGTTTCCTGCACCAACACAAGTGCGAAAGGTGGTTTTTCAACACTAACAAAAGTGCGAAAAGTGGTTTTTCAACACTATCACAAGTGCAAAAAGTCTTTATTCCACACTAATACAAGTGCAAAAGTGGTTTCCTGCACCAACACAAGTGCGAAAAGTGGTTTTTCAACACTAACACAAGTGCAAAAAGTGGCTTTTCAACACTAACACAAGTGCGAAAAGTGGTTTTTCCACACTAATACAAGTGCAAAAGTGGTTTCCTGCACCAACACAAGTGCGAAAAGTGGTTTTTCAACACTAACACAAGTGCGAAAAGTGGTTTTTCAACACTAACACAAGTGCGAAAAGTGGTTTTTCAACACTAACACAAGTGCGAAAAGTGGTTTTTCAACACTAACACAAGTGCGAAAAGTGTTTTTTCCACACTAATACAAGTGCAAAAGTGGTTTCCTGCACCAACACATGTGCGAAAAGTGGTTTTTCAACACTAACACAAGTGCGAAAAGTGGTTTTTCAACACTATGACAAGTGCAAAAAGTGTTTTTTCCACACTCATACAAGTGCAAAAGTGGTTTCCTGCACCAACACAAGTGCGAAAAGTGGTTTTTCAACACTAACACAAGTGCGAAAAGTGGTTTTTCAACACTAACACAAGTGCAAAAAGTGGTTTTTCAACACTAACACAAGAGCAAAAAGTGTTTTTTCCACACTAATACAAGTGCAAAAGTGGTTTCCTGCACCAACACAAGTGCGAAAAGTGGTTTTTCAACACTAACACAAGTGCGATAAGTGGTTTTTGAACACTAACACAAGTGCGAAAAGTGGTTTTTCAACACTAACACAAGTGCGAAAAGTGATTTTTCCACACTAATACAAGTGCAAAAGTGGTTTCCTGCACCAACACAAGTGCGAAAGGTGGTTTTTCAACACTAACAAAAGTGCGAAAAGTGGTTTTTCAACACTATCACAAGTGCAAAAAGTCTTTATTCCACACTAATACAAGTGCAAAAGTGGTTTCCTGCACCAACACAAGTGCGAAAAGTGGTTTTTCAACACTAACACAAGTGCAAAAAGTGGCTTTTCAACACTAACACAAGTGCGAAAAGTGGTTTTTCCACACTAATACAAGTGCAAAAGTGGTTTCCTGCACCAACACAAGTGCGAAAAGTGGTTTTTCAACACTAACACAAGTGCGAAAAGTGGTCTTTCAACACTAACACAAGTGCGATAAGTGGTTTTTCAACACTAACACAAGTGCGAAAAGTGGTTTTTCAACACTAACACAAGTGCGAAAAGTGATTTTTCCACACTAATACAAGTGCAAAAGTGGTTTCCTGCACCAACACAAGTGCGAAAGGTGGTTTTTCAATACTAACAAAAGTGCGAAAAGTGGTTTTTCAACACTATCACAAGTGCAAAAAGTCTTTATTCCACACTAATACAAGTGCAAAAGTGGTTTCCTGCACCAACATAAGTGCGAAAAGTGGTTTTTCAACACTAACACAAGTGCAAAAAGTGGCTTTTCAACACTAACACAAGTGCAAAAAGTGGTTTTTTCCACACTAATACAAGTGCAAAAGTGGTTTCCTGCACCAACACAAGTGCGAAAAGTGGTCTTTCAACACTAACACAAGTGCGAAAAGTGGTTTTTCAACATTAACACAAGTGCGAAAAGTGGTTTTTCAACACTAACACAAGTGCGAAAAGTGTTTTTTCCACACTAATACAAGTGCAAAAGTGGTTTCCTGCACCAACACAAGTGCGAAAAGTGGTTTTTCAACACTAACACAAGTGCGAAAAGTGGTTTTTCCACACTAATACAAGTGCAAAAGTGGTTTCCTGCACCAACACAAGTGCCAAAAGTGGTTTTTCAACACTAACACAAGTGCGAAAAGTGGCTTTTCAACACTAACACAAGTGCGAAAAGTGGTTTTTCCACACTAATACAAGTGCAAAAGTGGTTTCCTGCACCAACACAAGTGCGAAAAGTGGTTTTTCAACACTAACACAAGTGCGAAAAGTGGTTTTTCAACACTAACACAAGTGCGAAAAGTGGTTTTTCAACACTAACACAAGTGCGAAAAGTGGTTTTTTCCACACTAATACAAGTGCAAAAGTGGTTTCCTGCACCAACACAAGTGCGAAAAGTGGTTTTTCAACACTAACACAAGTGCGAAAAGTGGTTTTTCAACACTATGACAAGTGCAAAAAGTGTTTTTTCCACACTCATACAAGTGCAAAAGTGGTTTCCTGCACCAACACAAGTGCGAAAAGTGGTTTTTCAACACTAACTCAAGTGCGAAAAGTAGTTTTTCAACACTAACACAAGTGCGAAAAGTGGTTTTTCAACACTATCACAAGTGCCAAAAGTGTTTTTTCCACACTAATACAAGTGCAAAAGTGGTTTCCTGCACCAACACAAGTGCGAAAAGTGGTTTTTAAACACTAACACAAATGCGAAAAGTGGTTTTCCAACACTAACACAAGTGCGAAAAGTGGTTTTTCCACACTAATACAAGTGCAATAGTGGTTTCCTGCACCAACACAAGTGCGAAAAGTGGTTTTTCAACACTATCAAAAGTGCAAAAAGTGTTTTTTCCACACTAATACAAGTGCAAAAGTGGTTTCCTGCACCAACACAAGTGCGAAAAGTGGTTTTTCAACACTAACACAAGTGCGAAAAGTGGTTTTTCAACACTAACACAAGTGCGAAAAGTGGTTTTTCAACACTAACACAAGTGCGAAAAGTGTTTTTTCCACACTAATACAAGTGCAAAAGTGGTTTCCTGCACCAACACAAGTGCGAAAGGTGGTTTTTCAACACTAACAAAAGTGCGAAAAGTGGTTTTTCAACACTAACACAAGTGCAAAAAGTGGTTTTTCAACACTAACACAAGTGCGAAAAGTGGTTTTTCAACACTAACACAAGTGCGAAAAGTGTTTTTTCAACACTAACACAAGTGCGAAAAGTGTTTTTTCCACACTAATACAAGTGCAAAAGTGGTTTCCTGCACCAACACAAGTGCGAAAAGTAGTTTTTCAACACTAACACAAGTGCGAAAAGTGGATTTTCAACACTAACACAAGTGCGAAAAGTGGTTTTTCAACACTATCACAAGTGCAAAAAGTGTTTTTTCCACACTAATACAAGTGCAAAAGTGGTTTCCTGCACCAACACAAGTGTGAAAAGTGGTTTTTCAACACTAACACAAGTGCGAAAAGTGGTTTTTCAACACTAACACAAGTGCAAAAGTGGTTTTTCAACACTAACACAAGAGCGAAAAGTGTTTTTTCCACACTAATACAAGTGCAAAAGTGGTTTCCTGCACCAACACAAGTGCGAAAAGTGGTTTTTCAACACTAACACAAGTGCGATAAGTGGTTTTTGAACACTAACACAAGTGCGAAAAGTGGTTTTTCAACACTAACACAAGTGCGAAAAGTGATTTTTCCACACTAATACAAGTGCAAAAGTGGTTTCCTGCACCAACACAAGTGCGAAAGGTGGTTTTTCAACACTAACAAAAGTGCGAAAAGTGGTTTTTCAACACTATCACAAGTGCAAAAAGTCTTTATTCCACACTAATACAAGTGCAAAAGTGGTTTCCTGCACCAACAGAAGTGCGAAAAGTGGTTTTTCAACACTAACACAAGTGCAAAAAGTGGCTTTTCAACACTAACACAAGTGCGAAAAGTGGTTTTTCCACACTAATACAAGTGCAAAAGTGGTTTCCTGCACCAACACAAGTGCGAAAAGTGGTTTTTCAACACTAACACAAGTGCGAAAAGTGGTTTTTCAACACTAACACAAGTGCGAAAAGTGTTTTTTCAACACTAACACAAGTGCGAAAAGTGGTTTTTCAACACTAACACAAGTGCGAAAAGTGTTTTTTCCACACTAATACAAGTGCAAAAGTCGTTTCCTGCACCAACACAAGTGCGAAAAGTGGTTTTTCAACACTAACACAAGTGCGAAAAGTGGTTTTTCAACACTATGACAAGTGCAAAAAGTGTTTTTTCCACACTCATACAAGTGCAAAAGTGGTTTCCTGCACCAACACAAGTGCGAAAAGTGGTTTTTCAACACTAACTCAAGTGCGAAAAGTGGTTTTTCAACACTAACACAAGTGCGAAAAGTGGTTTTTCAACACTATCACAAGTGCAAAAAGTGTTTTTTCCACACTAATACAAGTGCAAAAGTGGTTTCCTGCACCAACACGAGTGCAAAAAGTGGTTTTTCAACACTAACACAAGTGCAAAAAGTGGTTTTTCAACACTATCACAAGTGCAAAAAGTGTTTTTCCACACTAATACAAGTGCAAAAGTGGTTTCCTGCTCCAACACAAGTGCAAAAAGTGGTTTTTCGACACTAACACAAGTGCAAAAAGTGGTTTTTCAACACTAACACAAGTGCGAAAAGTGGTTTTTCAACACTAACACAAGTGCGAAAAGTGGTTTTTCAACACTATCACAAGTGCAAAAAGTGTTTTTTCCACACTAATATAAGTGCAAAAGTGGTTTCCTGCACCAACACAAGTGCGAAAAGTGGTTTTTCAACACTAACACAAGTGCGAAAAGTGGTTTTTCAACACTACCACAAGTGCAATAAGTGGTTTTTCCACACTAATACAAGTGCAAAAGTGGTTTTCTGCACCAACACAAGTGCGAAAAGTGGATTTTCAACACTAACACAAGTGCGAAAAGTGGTTTTTCCACACTAATACAAGTGCAAAAGTGGTTTCCTGCACCAACACAAGTGCGAAAAGTGGTTTTTCAACACTAACACAAGTGCGAAAAGTGGTTTTTCAACACTAACACAAGTGCGAAAAGTGGTTTTTCAACACTAACACAAGAGCGAAAAGTGTTTTTTCCACACTAATACAAGTGCAAAAGTGGTTTCCTGCACCAACACAAGTGCGAAAAGTGGTTTTTCAACACTAACACAAGTGCAAAAAGTGGTTTTTCAACACTAACACAAGTGCGAAAAGTGGTTTTTCAACACTAACACAAGTGCGAAAAGTGGTTTTTCAACACTAACACAAGTGCAAAAAGTGGTTTTTCAACACTAACACAAGAGCGAAAAGTGTTTTTTCCACACTAATACAAGTGCAAAAGTGGTTTCCTGCACCAACACAAGTGCGAAAAGTGGTTTTTCAACACGAACACAAGTGCGATAAGTAGTTTTTCAACACTAACACAAGTGCGAAAAGTGGTTTTTCAACACTAACACAAGTGCGAAAAGTGATTTTTCCACACTAATACAAGTGCAAAAGTGGTTTCCTGCACCAACACAAGTGCGAAAGGTGGTTTTTCAACACTAACAAAAGTGCGAAAAGTGGTTTTTCAACACTATCACAAGTGCAAAAAGTCTTTATTCCACACTAATACAAGTGCAAAAGTGGTTTCCTGCACCAACACAAGTGCGAAAAGTGGTTTTTCAACACTAACACAAGTGCAAAAAGTGGCTTTTCAACACTAACACAAGTGCGAAAAGTGGTTTTTCCACACTAATACAAGTGCAAAAGTGGTTTCCTGCACCAACACAAGTGCGAAAAGTGGTCTTTCAACACTAACACAAGTGCGAAAAGTGGTTTTTCAACACTAACACAAGTGCGAAAAGTGGTTTTTCAACACTAACACAAGTGCGAAAAGTGTTTTTTCCACACTAATACAAGTGCAAAAGTGGTTTCCTGCACCAACACAAGTGCGAAAAGTGGTTTTTCAACACTAACACAAGTGCGAAAAGTGGTTTTTCCACACTAATACAAGTGCAAAAGTGGTTTCCTGCACCAACACAAGTGCGAAAAGTGGTTTTTCAACACTAACGCAAGTGCGAAAAGTGGCTTTTCAACACTAACACAAGTGCGAAAAATGGTTTTTCCACACTAATACAAGTGCAATAGTGGTTTCCTGCACCAACACAAGTGCGAAAAGTGGTTTTTCAACACTATCAAAAGTGCAAAAAGTGTTTTTTCCACACTAATACAAGTGCAAAAGTGGTTTCCTGCACCAACACAAGTGCGAAAAGTGGTTTTTCAACACTAACACAAGTGCGAAAAGTGGTTTTTCAACACTAACACAAGTGCGAAAAGTGGTTTTTCAACACTAACACAAGTGCGAAAAGTGTTTTTTCCACACTAATACAAGTGCAAAAGTGGTTTCCTGCACCAACACAAGTGCGAAAGGTGGTTTTTCAACACTAACAAAAGTGCGAAAAGTGGTTTTTCAACACTAACACAAGTGCAAAAAGTGGTTTTTCAACACTAACACAAGTGCGAAAAGTGGTTTTTCAACACTAACACAAGTGCGAAAAGTGTTTTTTCAACACTAACACAAGTGCGAAAAGTGTTTTTTCCACACTAATACAAGTGCAAAAGTGGTTTCCTGCACCAACACAAGTGCGAAAAGTGGTTTTTCAACACTAACACAAGTGCGAAAAGTGGATTTTCAACACTAACACAAGTGCGAAAAGTGGTTTTTCAACACTATCACAAGTGCAAAAAGTGTTTTTTCCACACTAATACAAGTGCAAAAGTGGTTTCCTGCACCAACATAAGTGCGAAAAGTGGTTTTTCAACACTAACACAAGTGCGAAAAGTGGTTTTTCAACACTAACACAAGTGCAAAAAGTGGTTTTTCAACACTAACACAAGAGCGAAAAGTGTTTTTTCCACACTAATACAAGTGCAAAAGTGGTTTCCTGCACCAACACAAGTGCGAAAAGTGGTTTTTCAACACTAACACAAGTGCGATAAGTGGTTTTTGAACACTAACACAAGTGCGAAAAGTGGTTTTTCAACACTAACACAAGTGCAAAAAGTGATTTTTCCACACTAATGCAAGTGCAAAAGTGGTTTCCTGCACCAACACAAGTGCGAAAGGTGGTTTTTCAAAACTAACAAAAGTGCGAAAAGTGGTTTTTCAACACTATCACAGTGCAAAAAGTCTTTATTCCACACTAATACAAGTGCAAAAGTGGTTTCCTGCACCAACACAAGTGCGAAAAGTGGTTTTTCAACACTAACACAAGTGCAAAAAGTGGCTTTTCAACACTAACACAAGTGCGAAAAGTGGTTTTTCTACACTAATACAAGTGCAAAAGTGGTTTCCTGCACCAACACAAGTGCGAAAAGTGGTTTTTCAACACTAACACAAGTGCGAAAAGTGGTTTTTCAACACTAACACAAGTGCGAAAAGTGGTTTTTCAACACTAACACAAGTGCGAAAAGTGGTTTTTCAACACTAACACAAGTGCGAAAAGTGTTTTTTCCACACTAATACAAGTGCAAAAGTGGTTTCCTGCACCAACACATGTGCGAAAAGTGGTTTTTCAACACTAACACAAGTGCGAAAAGTGGTTTTTCAACACTATGACAAGTGCAAAAAGTGTTTTTTCCACACTCATACAAGTGCAAAAGTGGTTTCCTGCACCAACACAAGTGCGAAAAGTGGTTTTTCAACACTAACACAAGTGCGAAAAGTGGTTTTTCAACACTAACACAAGTGCAAAAAGTGGTTTTTCAACACTAACACAAGAGCAAAAAGTGTTTTTTCCACACTAATACAAGTGCAAAAGTGGTTTCCTGCACCAACACAAGTGCGAAAGGTGGTTTTTCAACACTAACAAAAGTGCGAAAAGTGGTTTTTCAACACTATCACAAGTGCAAAAAGTCTTTATTCCACACTAATACAAGTGCAAAAGTGGTTTCCTGCACCAACACAAGTGCGAAAAGTGGTTTTTCAACACTAACACAAGTGCAAAAAGTGGCTTTTCAACACTAACACAAGTGTGAAAAGTGGTTTTTCCACACTAATACAAGTGCAAAAGTGGTTTCCTGCACCAACACAAGTGCGAAAAGTGGTTTTTCAACACTAACACAAGTGCGAAAAGTGGTTTTTCAACACTAACACAAGTGCGATAAGTGGTTTTTCAACACTAACACAAGTGCGAAAAGTGGTTTTTCAACACTAACACAAGTGCGAAAAGTGATTTTTCCACACTAATACAAGTGCAAAAGTGGTTTCCTGCACCAACACAAGTGCGAAAGGTGGTTTTTCAATACTAACACAAGTGCGAAAAGTGGTTTTTCAACACTAACACAAGTGCGATAAGTGGTTTTTGAACACTAACACAAGTGCGAAAAGTGGTTTTTCAACACTAACACAAGTGCGAAAAGTGATTTTTCCACACTAATACAAGTGCAAAAGTGGTTTCCTGCACCAACACAAATGCGAAAGGTGGTTTTTCAACACTAACAAAAGTGCGAAAAGTGGTTTTTCAACACTATCACAAGTGCAAAAAGTCTTTATTCCACACTAATACAAGTGCAAAAGTGGTTTCCTGCACCAACACAAGTGCGAAAAGTGGTTTTTCAACACTAACACAAGTGCATAAAGTGGCTTTTCAACACTAACACAAGTGCGAAAAGTGGTTTTTCCACACTAATACAAGTGCAAAAGTGGTTTCCTGCACCAACACAAGTGCGAAAAGTGGTTTTTCAACACTAACACAAGTGCGAAAAGTGGTTTTTCAACACTAACACAAGTGCGAAAAGTGGTTTTTCAACACTAACACAAGTGCGAAAAGTGGTTTTTCAACACTAACACAAGTGCGAAAAGTGTTTTTTCCACACTAATACAAGTGCAAAAGTGGTTTCCTGCACCAACATAAGTGCGAAAAGTGGTTTTTCAACACTAACACAAGTGCGAAAAGTGGTTTTTCAACACTAACACAAGTGCAAAAAGTGGTTTTTCAACACTAACACAAGAGCGAAAAGTGTTTTTTCCACACTAATACAAGTGCAAAAGTGGTTTCCTGCACCAACACAAGTGCGAAAAGTGGTTTTTCAACACTAACACAAGTGCGATAAGTGGTTTTTGAACACTAACACAAGTGCGAAAAGTGGTTTTTCAACACTAACACAAGTGCAAAAAGTGATTTTTCCACACTAATGCAAGTGCAAAAGTGGTTTCCTGCACCAACACAAGTGCGAAAGGTGGTTTTTCAAAACTAACAAAAGTGCGAAAAGTGGTTTTTCAACACTATCACAGTGCAAAAAGTCTTTATTCCACACTAATACAAGTGCAAAAGTGGTTTCCTGCACCAACACAAGTGCGAAAAGTGGTTTTTCAACACTAACACAAGTGCAAAAAGTGGCTTTTCAACACTAACACAAGTGCGAAAAGTGGTTTTTCTACACTAATACAAGTGCAAAAGTGGTTTCCTGCACCAACACAAGTGCGAAAAGTGGTTTTTCAACACTAACACAAGTGCGAAAAGTGGTTTTTCAACACTAACACAAGTGCGAAAAGTGGTTTTTCAACACTAACACAAGTGCGAAAAGTGGTTTTTCAACACTAACACAAGTGCGAAAAGTGTTTTTTCCACACTAATACAAGTGCAAAAGTGGTTTCCTGCACCAACACATGTGCGAAAAGTGGTTTTTCAACACTAACACAAGTGCGAAAAGTGGTTTTTCAACACTATGACAAGTGCAAAAAGTGTTTTTTCCACACTCATACAAGTGCAAAAGTGGTTTCCTGCACCAACACAAGTGCGAAAAGTGGTTTTTCAACACTAACACAAGTGCGAAAAGTGGTTTTTCAACACTAACACAAGTGCAAAAAGTGGTTTTTCAACACTAACACAAGAGCAAAAAGTGTTTTTTCCACACTAATACAAGTGCAAAAGTGGTTTCCTGCACCAACACAAGTGCGAAAGGTGGTTTTTCAACACTAACAAAAGTGCGAAAAGTGGTTTTTCAACACTATCACAAGTGCAAAAAGTCTTTATTCCACACTAATACAAGTGCAAAAGTGGTTTCCTGCACCAACACAAGTGCGAAAAGTGGTTTTTCAACACTAACACAAGTGCAAAAAGTGGCTTTTCAACACTAACACAAGTGCGAAAAGTGGTTTTTCCACACTAATACAAGTGCAAAAGTGGTTTCCTGCACCAACACAAGTGCGAAAAGTGGTTTTTCAACACTAACACAAGTGCGAAAAGTGGTTTTTCAACACTAACACAAGTGCGATAAGTGGTTTTTCAACACTAACACAAGTGCGAAAAGTGGTTTTTCAACACTAACACAAGTGCGAAAAGTGATTTTTCCACACTAATACAAGTGCAAAAGTGGTTTCCTGCACCAACACAAGTGCGAAAGGTGGTTTTTCAATACTAACACAAGTGCGAAAAGTGGTTTTTCAACACTAACACAAGTGCGATAAGTGGTTTTTGAACACTAACACAAGTGCGAAAAGTGGTTTTTCAACACTAACACAAGTGCGAAAAGTGATTTTTCCACACTAATACAAGTGCAAAAGTGGTTTCCTGCACCAACACAAATGCGAAAGGTGGTTTTTCAACACTAACAAAAGTGCGAAAAGTGGTTTTTCAACACTATCACAAGTGCAAAAAGTCTTTATTCCACACTAATACAAGTGCAAAAGTGGTTTCCTGCACCAACACAAGTGCGAAAAGTGGTTTTTCAACACTAACACAAGTGCATAAAGTGGCTTTTCAACACTAACACAAGTGCGAAAAGTGGTTTTTCCACACTAATACAAGTGCAAAAGTGGTTTCCTGCACCAACACAAGTGCGAAAAGTGGTTTTTCAACACTAACACAAGTGCGAAAAGTGGTTTTTCAACACTAACACAAGTGCGAAAAGTGGTTTTTCAACACTAACACAAGTGCGAAAAGTGGTTTTTCAACACTAACACAAGTGCGAAAAGTGTTTTTTCCACACTAATACAAGTGCAAAAGTGGTTTCCTGCACCAACACATGTGCGAAAAGTGGTTTTTCAACACTAACACAAGTGCGAAAAGTGGTTTTTCAACACTATGACAAGTGCAAAAAGTGTTTTTTCCACACTCATACAAGTGCAAAAGTGGTTTCCTGCACCAACACAAGTGCGAAAAGTGGTTTTTCAACACTAACACAAGTGCGAAAAGTGGTTTTTCAACACTAACACAAGTGCAAAAAGTGGTTTTTCAACACTAACACAAGAGCAAAAAGTGTTTTTTCCACACTAATACAAGTGCAAAAGTGGTTTCCTGCACCAACACAAGTGCGAAAAGTGGTTTTTCAACACTAACACAAGTGCGATAAGTGGTTTTTGAACACTAACACAAGTGCGAAAAGTGGTTTTTCAACACTAACACAAGTGCGAAAAGTGATTTTTCCACACTAATACAAGTGCAAAAGTGGTTTCCTGCACCAACACAAGTGCGAAAGGTGGTTTTTCAACACTAACAAAAGTGCGAAAAGTGGTTTTTCAACACTATCACAAGTGCAAAAAGTCTTTATTCCACACTAATACAAGTGCAAAAGTGGTTTCCTGCACCAACACAAGTGCGAAAAGTGGTTTTTCAACACTAACACAAGTGCAAAAAGTGGCTTTTCAACACTAACACAAGTGCGAAAAGTGGTTTTTCCACACTAATACAAGTGCAAAAGTGGTTTCCTGCACCAACACAAGTGCGAAAAGTGGTTTTTCAACACTAACACAAGTGCGAAAAGTGGTCTTTCAACACTAACACAAGTGCGATAAGTGGTTTTTCAACACTAACACAAGTGCGAAAAGTGGTTTTTCAACACTAACACAAGTGCGAAAAGTGATTTTTCCACACTAATACAAGTGCAAAAGTGGTTTCCTGCACCAACACAAGTGCGAAAGGTGGTTTTTCAATACTAACAAAAGTGCGAAAAGTGGTTTTTCAACACTATCACAAGTGCAAAAAGTCTTTATTCCACACTAATACAAGTGCAAAAGTGGTTTCCTGCACCAACATAAGTGCGAAAAGTGGTTTTTCAACACTAACACAAGTGCAAAAAGTGGCTTTTCAACACTAACACAAGTGCAAAAAGTGGTTTTTTCCACACTAATACAAGTGCAAAAGTGGTTTCCTGCACCAACACAAGTGCGAAAAGTGGTCTTTCAACACTAACACAAGTGCGAAAAGTGGTTTCCTGCACCAACACAAGTGCGAAAAGTGGTTTTTCAACATTAACACAAGTGCGAAAAGTGGTTTTTCAACACTAACACAAGTGCGAAAAGTGTTTTTTCCACACTAATACAAGTGCAAAAGTGGTTTCCTGCACCAACACAAGTGCGAAAAGTGGTTTTTCAACACTAACACAAGTGCGAAAAGTGGTTTTTCCACACTACTACAAGTGCAAAAGTGGTTTCCTGCACCAAAACAAGTGCGAAAAGTGGTTTTTCAACACTAACACAAGTGCGAAAAGTGGCTTTTCAACACTAACACAAGTGCGAAAAGTGGTTTTTCCACACTAATACAAGTGCAAAAGTGGTTTCCTGCACCAACACAAGTGCGAAAAGTGGTTTTTCAACACTAACACAAGTGCGAAAAGTGGTTTTTCAACACTAACACAAGTGCGAAAAGTGGTTTTTCAACACTAACACAAGTGCGAAAAGTGGTTTTTTCCACACTAATACAAGTGCAAAAGTGGTTTCCTGCACCAACACAAGTGCGAAAAGTGGTTTTTCAACACTAACACAAGTGCGAAAAGTGGTTTTTCAACACTATGACAAGTGCAAAAAGTGTTTTTTCCACACTCATACAAGTGCAAAAGTGGTTTCCTGCACCAACACAAGTGCGAAAAGTGGTTTTTCAACACTAACTCAAGTGCGAAAAGTAGTTTTTCAACACTAACACAAGTGCGAAAAGTGGTTTTTCAACACTATCACAAGTGCCAAAAGTGTTTTTTCCACACTAATACAAGTGCAAAAGTGGTTTCCTGCACCAACACAAGTGCGAAAAGTGGTTTTTAAACACTAACACAAATGCGAAAAGTGGTTTTCCAACACTAACACAAGTGCGAAAAGTGGTTTTTCCACACTAATACAAGTGCAATAGTGGTTTCCTGCACCAACACAAGTGCGAAAAGTGGTTTTTCAACACTATCAAAAGTGCAAAAAGTGTTTTTTCCACACTAATACAAGTGCAAAAGTGGTTTCCTGCACCAACACAAGTGCGAAAAGTGGTTTTTCAACACTAACACAAGTGCGAAAAGTGGTTTTTCAACACTAACACAAGTGCGAAAAGTGGTTTTTCAACACTAACACAAGTGCGAAAAGTGTTTTTTCCACACTAATACAAGTGCAAAAGTGGTTTCCTGCACCAACACAAGTGCGAAAGGTGGTTTTTCAACACTAACAAAAGTGCGAAAAGTGGTTTTTCAACACTAACACAAGTGCAAAAAGTGGTTTTTCAACACTAACACAAGTGCGAAAAGTGGTTTTTCAACACTAACACAAGTGCGAAAAGTGTTTTTTCAACACTAACACAAGTGCGAAAAGTGTTTTTTCCACACTAATACAAGTGCAAAAGTGGTTTCCTGCACCAACACAAGTGCGAAAAGTAGTTTTTCAACACTAACACAAGTGCGAAAAGTGGATTTTCAACACTAACACAAGTGCGAAAAGTGGTTTTTCAACACTATCACAAGTGCAAAAAGTGTTTTTTCCACACTAATACAAGTGCAAAAGTGGTTTCCTGCACCAACACAAGTGTGAAAAGTGGTTTTTCAACACTAACACAAGTGCGAAAAGTGGTTTTTCAACACTAACACAAGTGCAAAAGTGGTTTTTCAACACTAACACAAGAGCGAAAAGTGTTTTTTCCACACTAATACAAGTGCAAAAGTGGTTTCCTGCACCAACACAAGTGCGAAAAGTGGTTTTTCAACACTAACACAAGTGCGATAAGTGGTTTTTGAACACTAACACAAGTGCGAAAAGTGGTTTTTCAACACTAACACAAGTGCGAAAAGTGATTTTTCCACACTAATACAAGTGCAAAAGTGGTTTCCTGCACCAACACAAGTGCGAAAGGTGGTTTTTCAACACTAACAAAAGTGCGAAAAGTGGTTTTTCAACACTATCACAAGTGCAAAAAGTCTTTATTCCACACTAATACAAGTGCAAAAGTGGTTTCCTGCACCAACAGAAGTGCGAAAAGTGGTTTTTCAACACTAACACAAGTGCAAAAAGTGGCTTTTCAACACTAACACAAGTGCGAAAAGTGGTTTTTCCACACTAATACAAGTGCAAAAGTGGTTTCCTGCACCAACACAAGTGCGAAAAGTGGTTTTTCAACACTAACACAAGTGCGAAAAGTGGTTTTTCAACACTAACACAAGTGCGAAAAGTGTTTTTTCAACACTAACACAAGTGCGAAAAGTGGTTTTTCAACACTAACACAAGTGCGAAAAGTGTTTTTTCCACACTAATACAAGTGCAAAAGTCGTTTCCTGCACCAACACAAGTGCGAAAAGTGGTTTTTCAACACTAACACAAGTGCGAAAAGTGGTTTTTCAACACTATGACAAGTGCAAAAAGTGTTTTTTCCACACTCATACAAGTGCAAAAGTGGTTTCCTGCACCAACACAAGTGCGAAAAGTGGTTTTTCAACACTAACTCAAGTGCGAAAAGTGGTTTTTCAACACTAACACAAGTGCGAAAAGTGGTTTTTCAACACTATCACAAGTGCAAAAAGTGTTTTTTCCACACTAATACAAGTGCAAAAGTGGTTTCCTGCACCAACACGAGTGCAAAAAGTGGTTTTTCAACACTAACACAAGTGCAAAAAGTGGTTTTTCAACACTATCACAAGTGCAAAAAGTGTTTTTCCACACTAATACAAGTGCAAAAGTGGTTTCCTGCTCCAACACAAGTGCAAAAAGTGGTTTTTCGACACTAACACAAGTGCAAAAAGTGGTTTTTCAACACTAACACAAGTGCGAAAAGTGGTTTTTCAACACTAACACAAGTGCGAAAAGTGGTTTTTCAACACTATCACAAGTGCAAAAAGTGTTTTTTCCACACTAATATAAGTGCAAAAGTGGTTTCCTGCACCAACACAAGTGCGAAAAGTGGTTTTTCAACACTAACACAAGTGCGAAAAGTGGTTTTTCAACACTACCACAAGTGCAATAAGTGGTTTTTCCACACTAATACAAGTGCAAAAGTGGTTTTCTGCACCAACACAAGTGCGAAAAGTGGATTTTCAACACTAACACAAGTGCGAAAAGTGGTTTTTCCACACTAATACAAGTGCAAAAGTGGTTTCCTGCACCAACACAAGTGCGAAAAGTGGTTTTTCAACACTAACACAAGTGCGAAAAGTGGTTTTTCAACACTAACACAAGTGCGAAAAGTGGTTTTTCAACACTAACACAAGAGCGAAAAGTGTTTTTTCCACACTAATACAAGTGCAAAAGTGGTTTCCTGCACCAACACAAGTGCGAAAAGTGGTTTTTCAACACTAACACAAGTGCAAAAAGTGGTTTTTCAACACTAACACAAGTGCGAAAAGTGGTTTTTCAACACTAACACAAGTGCGAAAAGTGGTTTTTCAACACTAACACAAGTGCAAAAAGTGGTTTTTCAACACTAACACAAGAGCGAAAAGTGTTTTTTCCACACTAATACAAGTGCAAAAGTGGTTTCCTGCACCAACACAAGTGCGAAAAGTGGTTTTTCAACACGAACACAAGTGCGATAAGTGGTTTTTCAACACTAACACAAGTGCGAAAAGTGGTTTTTCAACACTAACACAAGTGCGAAAAGTGATTTTTCCACACTAATACAAGTGCAAAAGTGGTTTCCTGCACCAACACAAGTGTGAAAGGTGGTTTTTCAACACTAACAAAAGTGCGAAAAGTGGTTTTTCAACACTATCACAAGTGCAAAAAGTCTTTATTCCACACTAATACAAGTGCAAAAGTGGTTTCCTGCACCAACACAAGTGCGAAAAGTGGTTTTTCAACACTAACACAAGTGCAAAAAGTGGCTTTTCAACACTAACACAAGTGCGAAAAGTGGTTTTTCCACACTAATACAAGTGCAAAAGTGGTTTCCTGCACCAACACAAGTGCGAAAAGTGGTCTTTCAACACTAACACAAGTGCGAAAAGTGGTTTTTCAACACTAACACAAGTGCGAAAAGTGGTTTTTCCACACTAATACAAGTGCAAAAGTGGTTTCCTGCACCAACACAAGTGCGAAAAGTGGTCTTTCAACACTAACACAAGTGCGAAAAGTGGTTTTTCAACACTAACACAAGTGCGAAAAGTGTTTTTTCCACACTAATACAAGTGCAAAAGTGGTTTTCTGCACCAACACAAGTGCGAAAAGTGGTTTTTCAACACTAACACAAGTGCGAAAAGTGGTTTTTCCACACTAATACAAGTGCAAAAGTGGTTTCCTGCACCAACACAAGTGCGAAAAGTGGTTTTTCAACACTAACGCAAGTGCGAAAAGTGGCTTTTCAACACTAACACAAGTGCGAAAAATGGTTTTTCCACACTAATACAAGTGCAATAGTGGTTTCCTGCACCAACACAAGTGCGAAAAGTGGTTTTTCAACACTATCAAAAGTGCAAAAAGTGTTTTTTCCACACTAATACAAGTGCAAAAGTGGTTTCCTGCACCAACACAAGTGCGAAAAGTGGTTTTTCAACACTAACACAAGTGCGAAAAGTGGTTTTTCAACACTAACACAAGTGCGAAAAGTGGTTTTTCAACACTAACACAAGTGCGAAAAGTGTTTTTTCCACACTAATACAAGTGCAAAAGTGGTTTCCTGCACCAACACAAGTGCGAAAGGTGGTTTTTCAACACTAACAAAAGTGCGAAAAGTGGTTTTTCCATACAATAAAAAAAGTGCAAAAAGTGGTTTTTCAAAACTAACACAAGTGCGAAAACTGGTTTTTCAACACTAACACAAGTGCGAAACGTGTTTTTTCAACACTAACACAAGTGCGAAAAGTGTTTTTTCCACACTAATACAAGTGCAAAAGTGGTTTCCTGCACCAACACAAGTGCGAAAAGTGGTTTTTCAACACTAACACAAGTGCGAAAAGTGGATTTTCAACACTAACACAAGTGCGAAAAGTGGTTTTTCAACACTATCACAAGTGCAAAAAGTGTTTTTTCCACACTAATACAAGTGCAAAAGTGGTTTCCTGCACCAACATAAGTGCGAAAAGTGGTTTTTCAACACTAACACAAGTGCGAAAAGTGGTTTTTCAACACTAACACAAGTGCAAAAAGTGGTTTTTCAACACTAACACAAGAGCGAAAAGTGTTTTTTCCACACTAATACAAGTGCAAAAGTGGTTTCCTGCACCAACACAAGTGCGAAAAGTGGTTTTTCAACACTAACACAAGTGCGATAAGTGGTTTTTGAACACTAACACAAGTGCGAAAAGTGGTTTTTCAACACTAACACAAGTGCGAAAAGTGATTTTTCCACACTAATGCAAGTGCAAAAGTGGTTTCCTGCACCAACACAAGTGCGAAAGGTGGTTTTTCAAAACTAACAAAAGTGCGAAAAGTGGTTTTTCAACACTATCACAGTGCAAAAAGTCTTTATTCCACACTAATACAAGTGCAAAAGTGGTTTCCTGCACCAACACAAGTGCGAAAAGTGGTTTTTCAACACTAACACAAGTGCAAAAAGTGGCTTTTCAACACTAACACAAGTGCGAAAAGTGGTTTTTCTACACTAATACAAGTGCAAAAGTGGTTTCCTGCACCAACACAAGTGCGAAAAGTGGTTTTTCAACACTAACACAAGTGCGAAAAGTGGTTTTTCAACACTAACACAAGTGCGAAAAGTGGTTTTTCAACACTAACACAAGTGCGAAAAGTGGTTTTTCAACACTAACACAAGTGCGAAAAGTGTTTTTTCCACACTAATACAAGTGCAAAAGTGGTTTCCTGCACCAACACATGTGCGAAAAGTGGTTTTTCAACACTAACACAAGTGCGAAAAGTGGTTTTTCAACACTATGACAAGTGCAAAAAGTGTTTTTTCCACACTCATACAAGTGCAAAAGTGGTTTCCTGCACCAACACAAGTGCGAAAAGTGGTTTTTCAACACTAACACAAGTGCGAAAAGTGGTTTTTCAACACTAACACAAGTGCAAAAAGTGGTTTTTCAACACTAACACAAGAGCAAAAAGTGTTTTTTCCACACTAATACAAGTGCAAAAGTGGTTTCCTGCACCAACACAAGTGCGAAAGGTGGTTTTTCAACACTAACAAAAGTGCGAAAAGTGGTTTTTCAACACTATCACAAGTGCAAAAAGTCTTTATTCCACACTAATACAAGTGCAAAAGTGGTTTCCTGCACCAACACAAGTGCGAAAAGTGGTTTTTCAACACTAACACAAGTGCAAAAAGTGGCTTTTCAACACTAACACAAGTGCGAAAAGTGGTTTTTCCACACTAATACAAGTGCAAAAGTGGTTTCCTGCACCAACACAAGTGCGAAAAGTGGTTTTTCAACACTAACACAAGTGCGAAAAGTGGTTTTTCAACACTAACACAAGTGCGATAAGTGGTTTTTCAACACTAACACAAGTGCGAAAAGTGGTTTTTCAACACTAACACAAGTGCGAAAAGTGATTTTTCCACACTAATACAAGTGCAAAAGTGGTTTCCTGCACCAACACAAGTGCGAAAGGTGGTTTTTCAATACTAACAAAAGTGCGAAAAGTGGTTTTTCAACACTATCACAAGTGCAAAAAGTCTTTATTCCACACTAATACAAGTGCAAAAGTGGTTTCCTGCACCAACATAAGTGCAAAAAGTGGTTTTTCAACACTAACACAAGTGCAAAAAGTGGCTTTTCAACACTAACACAAGTGCAAAAAGTGGTTTTTTCCACACTAATACAAGTGCAAAAGTGGTTTCCTGCACCAACACAAGTGCGAAAAGTGGTCTTTCAACACTAACACAAGTGCGAAAAGTGGTTTTTCAACACTAACACAAGTGCGAAAAGTGGTTTTTCAACACTAACACAAGTGCGAAAAGTGTTTTTTCCACACTAATACAAGTGCAAAAGTGGTTTCCTGCACCAACACAAGTGCGAAAAGTGGTTTTTCAACACTAACACAAGTGCGAAAAGTGGTTTTTCCACACTAATACAAGTGCAAAAGTGGTTTCCTGCACCAACACAAGTGCGAAAAGTGGTTTTTCAACACTAACACAAGTGCGAAAAGTGGCTTTTCAACACTAACACAAGTGCGAAAAGTGGTTTTTCCACACTAATACAAGTGCAAAAGTGGTTTCCTGCACCAACACAAGTGCGAAAAGTGGTTTTTCAACACTAACACAAGTGCGAAAAGTGGTTTTTCAACACTAACACAAGTGCGAAAAGTGGTTTTTCAACACTAACACAAGTGCGAAAAGTGTTTTTTCCACACTAATACAAGTGCAAAAGTGGTTTCCTGCACCAACACAAGTGCGAAAAGTGGTTTTTCAACACTAACACAAGTGCGAAAAGTGGTTTTTCAACACTATGACAAGTGCAAAAAGTGTTTTTTCCACACTCATACAAGTGCAAAAGTGGTTTCCTGCACCAACACAAGTGCGAAAAGTGGTTTTTCAACACTAACTCAAGTGCGAAAAGTAGTTTTTCAACACTAACACAAGTGCGAAAAGTGGTTTTTCAACACTATCACAAGTGCCAAAAGTGTTTTTTCCACACTAATACAAGTGCAAAAGTGGTTTCCTGCACCAACACAAGTGCGAAAAGTGGTTTTTAAACACTAACACAAGTGCGAAAAGTGGTTTTTCCACACTAATACAAGTTCAAAAGTGGTTTCCTGCACCAACACAAGTGCGAAAAGTGGTTTTTCAACACTAACACAAGTGCGAAAAGTGGTTTTTCAACACTAACACAAGTGCGAAAAGTGGTTTTTCAACACTAACACAAGAGCGAAAAGTGTTTTTTCCACACTAATACAAGTGCAAAAGTGGTTTCCTGCACCAACACAAGTGCGAAAAGTGGTTTTTCAACACTAACACAAGTGCAAAAAGTGGTTTTTCAACACTAACACAAGTGCGAAAAGTGGTTTTTCAACACTAACACAAGTGCGAAAAGTGGTTTTTCAACACTAACACAAGTGCAAAAAGTGGTTTTTCAACACTAACACAAGAGCGAAAAGTGTTTTTTCCACACTAATACAAGTGCAAAAGTGGTTTCCTGCACCAACACAAGTGCGAAAAGTGGTTTTTCAACACGAACACAAGTGCGATAAGTGGTTTTTCAACACTAACACAAGTGCGAAAAGTGGTTTTTCAACACTAACACAAGTGCGAAAAGTGATTTTTCCACACTAATACAAGTGCAAAAGTGGTTTCCTGCACCAACACAAGTGCGAAAGGTGGTTTTTCAACACTAACAAAAGTGCGAAAAGTGGTTTTTCAACACTATCACAAGTGCAAAAAGTCTTTATTCCACACTAATACAAGTGCAAAAGTGGTTTCCTGCACCAACACAAGTGCGAAAAGTGGTTTTTCAACACTAACACAAGTGCAAAAAGTGGCTTTTCAACACTAACACAAGTGCGAAAAGTGGTTTTTCCACACTAATACAAGTGCAAAAGTGGTTTCCTGCACCAACACAAGTGCGAAAAGTGGTCTTTCAACACTAACACAAGTGCGAAAAGTGGTTTTTCAACCCTAACACAAGTGCGAAAAGTGGTTTTTCAACACTAACACAAGTGCGAAAAGTGTTTTTTCCACACTAATACAAGTGCAAAAGTGGTTTCCTGCACCAACACAAGTGCGAAAAGTGGTTTTTCAACACTAACACAAGTGCGAAAAGTGGTTTTTCCACACTAATACAAGTGCAAAAGTGGTTTCCTGCACCAACACAAGTGCGAAAAGTGGTTTTTCAACACTAACACAAGTGCGAAAAGTGGCTTTTCAACACTAACACAAGTGCGAAAAATGGTTTTTCCACACTAATACAAGTGCAATAGTGGTTTCCTGCACCAACACAAGTGCGAAAAGTGGTTTTTCAACACTATCAAAAGTGCAAAAAGTGTTTTTTCCACACTAATACAAGTGCAAAAGTGGTTTCCTGCACCAACACAAGTGCGAAAAGTGGTTTTTCAACACTAACACAAGTGCGAAAAGTGGTTTTTCAACACTAACACAAGTGCGAAAAGTGGTTTTTCAACACTAACACAAGTGCGAAAAGTGTTTTTTCCACACTAATACAAGTGCAAAAGTGGTTTCCTGCACCAACACAAGTGCGAAAGGTGGTTTTTCAACACTAACAAAAGTGCGAAAAGTGGTTTTTCAACACTAACACAAGTGCAAAAAGTGGTTTTTCAACACTAACACAAGTGCGAAAAGTGGTTTTTCAACACTAACACAAGTGCGAAAAGTGTTTTTTCAACACTAACACAAGTGCGAAAAGTGTTTTTTCCACACTAATACAAGTGCAAAAGTGGTTTCCTGCACCAACACAAGTGCGAAAAGTGGTTTTTCAACACTAACACAAGTGCGAAAAGTGGATTTTCAACACTAACACAAGTGCGAAAAGTGGTTTTTCAACACTATCACAAGTGCAAAAAGTGTTTTTTCCACACTAATACAAGTGCAAAAGTGGTTTCCTGCACCAACATAAGTGCGAAAAGTGGTTTTTCAACACTAACACAAGTGCGAAAAGTGGTTTTTCAACACTAACACAAGTGCAAAAAGTGGTTTTTCAACACTAACACAAGGGCGAAAAGTGTTTTTTCCACACTAATACAAGTGCAAAAGTGGTTTCCTGCACCAACACAAGTGCGAAAAGTGGTTTTTCAACACTAACACAAGTGCGATAAGTGGTTTTTGAACACTAACACAAGTGCGAAAAGTGGTTTTTCAACACTAACACAAGTGCGAAAAGTGATTTTTCCACACTAATACAAGTGCAAAAGTGGTTTCCTGCACCAACACAAGTGCGAAAGGTGGTTTTTCAACACTAACAAAAGTGCGAAAAGTGGTTTTTCAACACTATCACAAGTGCAAAAAGTCTTTATTCCACACTAATACAAGTGCAAAAGTGGTTTCCTGCACCAACACAAGTGCGAAAAGTGGTTTTTCAACACTAACACAAGTGCAAAAAGTGGCTTTTCAACACTAACACAAGTGCGAAAAGTGGTTTTTCCACACTAATACAAGTGCAAAAGTGGTTTCCTGCACCAACACAAGTGCGAAAAGTGGTTTTTCAACACTAACACAAGTGCGAAAAGTGGTTTTTCAACACTAACACAAGTGCGAAAAGTGGTTTTTCAACACTAACACAAGTGCGAAAAGTGGTTTTTCAACACTAACACAAGTGCGAAAAGTGTTTTTTCCACACTAATACAAGTGCAAAAGTGGTTTCCTGCACCAACACATGTGCGAAAAGTGGTTTTTCAACACTAACACAAGTGCGAAAAGTGGTTTTTCAACACTATGACAAGTGCAAAAAGTGTTTTTTCCACACTCATACAAGTGCAAAAGTGGTTTCCTGCACCAACACAAGTGCGAAAAGTGGTTTTTCAACACTAACACAAGTGCGAAAAGTGGTTTTTCAACACTAACACAAGTGCAAAAAGTGGTTTTTCAACACTAACACAAGAGCAAAAAGTGTTTTTTCCACACTAATACAAGTGCAAAAGTGGTTTCCTGCACCAACACAAGTGCGAAAAGTGGTTTTTCAACACTAACACAAGTGCGATAAGTGGTTTTTGAACACTAACACAAGTGCGAAAAGTGGTTTTTCAACACTAACACAAGTGCGAAAAGTGATTTTTCCACACTAATACAAGTGCAAAAGTGGTTTCCTGCACCAACACAAGTGCGAAAGGTGGTTTTTCAACACTAACAAAAGTGCGAAAAGTGGTTTTTCAACACTATCACAAGTGCAAAAAGTCTTTATTCCACACTAATACAAGTGCAAAAGTGGTTTCCTGCACCAACACAAGTGCGAAAAGTGGTTTTTCAACACTAACACAAGTGCAAAAAGTGGCTTTTCAACACTAACACAAGTGCGAAAAGTGGTTTTTCCACACTAATACAAGTGCAAAAGTGGTTTCCTGCACCAACACAAGTGCGAAAAGTGGTTTTTCAACACTAACACAAGTGCGAAAAGTGGTTTTTCAACACTAACACAAGTGCGATAAGTGGTTTTTCAACACTAACACAAGTGCGAAAAGTGGTTTTTCAACACTAACACAAGTGCGAAAAGTGATTTTTCCACACTAATACAAGTGCAAAAGTGGTTTCCTGCACCAACACAAGTGCGAAAGGTGGTTTTTCAATACTAACAAAAGTGCGAAAAGTGGTTTTTCAACACTATCACAAGTGCAAAAAGTCTTTATTCCACACTAATACAAGTGCAAAAGTGGTTTCCTGCACCAACATAAGTGCGAAAAGTGGTTTTTCAACACTAACACAAGTGCAAAAAGTGGCTTTTCAACACTAACACAAGTGCAAAAAGTGGTTTTTTCCACACTAATACAAGTGCAAAAGTGGTTTCCTGCACCAACACAAGTGCGAAAAGTGGTCTTTCAACACTAACACAAGTGCGAAAAGTGGTTTTTCAACACTAACACAAGTGCGAAAAGTGGTTTTTCAACACTAACACAAGTGCGAAAAGTGTTTTTTCCACACTAATACAAGTGCAAAAGTGGTTTCCTGCACCAACACAAGTGCGAAAAGTGGTTTTTCAACACTAACACAAGTGCGAAAAGTGGTTTTTCCACACTAATACAAGTGCAAAAGTGGTTTCCTGCACCAACACAAGTGCGAAAAGTGGTTTTTCAACACTAACACAAGTGCGAAAAGTGGCTTTTCAACACTAACACAAGTGCGAAAAGTGGTTTTTCCACACTAATACAAGTGCAAAAGTGGTTTCCTGCACCAACACAAGTGCGAAAAGTGGTTTTTCAACACTAACACAAGTGCGAAAAGTGGTTTTTCAACACTAACACAAGTGCGAAAAGTGGTTTTTCAACACTAACACAAGTGCGAAAAGTGTTTTTTCCACACTAATACAAGTGCAAAAGTGGTTTCCTGCACCAACACAAGTGCGAAAAGTGGTTTTTCAACACTAACACAAGTGCGAAAAGTGGTTTTTCAACACTATGACAAGTGCAAAAAGTGTTTTTTCCACACTCATACAAGTGCAAAAGTGGTTTCCTGCACCAACACAAGTGCGAAAAGTGGTTTTTCAACACTAACTCAAGTGCGAAAAGTAGTTTTTCAACACTAACACAAGTGCGAAAAGTGGTTTTTCAACACTATCACAAGTGCCAAAAGTGTTTTTTCCACACTAATACAAGTGCAAAAGTGGTTTCCTGCACCAACACAAGTGCGAAAAGTGGTTTTTAAACACTAACACAAATGCGAAAAGTGGTTTTCCAACACTAACACAAGTGCAAAAAGTGGTTTTTCCACACTAATACAAGTGCAATAGTGGTTTCCTGCACCAACACAAGTGCGAAAAGTGGTTTTTCAACACTATCAAAAGTGCAAAAAGTGTTTTTTCCACACTAATACAAGTGCAAAAGTGGTTTCCTGCACCAACACAAGTGCGAAAAGTGGTTTTTCAACACTAACACAAGTGCGAAAAGTGGTTTTTCAACACTAACACAAGTGCGAAAAGTGGTTTTTCAACACTAACACAAGTGCGAAAAGTGTTTTTTCCACACTAATACAAGTGCAAAAGTGGTTTCCTGCACCAACACAAGTGCGAAAGGTGGTTTTTCAACACTAACAAAAGTGCGAAAAGTGGTTTTTCAACACTAACACAAGTGCAAAAAGTGGTTTTTCAACACTAACACAAGTGCGAAAAGTGGTTTTTCAACACTAACACAAGTGCGAAAAGTGTTTTTTCAACACTAACACAAGTGCGAAAAGTGTTTTTTCCACACTAATACAAGTGCAAAAGTGGTTTCCTGCACCAACACAAGTGCGAAAAGTAGTTTTTCAACACTAACACAAGTGCGAAAAGTGGATTTTCAACACTAACACAAGTGCGAAAAGTGGTTTTTCAACACTATCACAAGTGCAAAAAGTGTTTTTTCCACACTAATACAAGTGCAAAAGTGGTTTCCTGCACCAACACAAGTGCGAAAAGTGGTTTTTCAACACTAACACAAGTGCGAAAAGTGGTTTTTCAACACTAACACAAGTGCAAAAGTGGTTTTTCAACACTAACACAAGAGCGAAAAGTGTTTTTTCCACACTAATACAAGTGCAAAAGTGGTTTCCTGCACCAACACAAGTGCGAAAAGTGGTTTTTCAACACTAACACAAGTGCGATAAGTGGTTTTTGAACACTAACACAAGTGCGAAAAGTGGTTTTTCAACACTAACACAAGTGCGAAAAGTGATTTTTCGACACTAATACAAGTGCAAAAGTGGTTTCCTGCACCAACACAAGTGCGAAAGGTGGTTTTTCAACACTAACAAAAGTGCGAAAAGTGGTTTTTCAACACTATCACAAGTGCAAAAAGTCTTTATTCCACACTAATACAAGTGCAAAAGTGGTTTCCTGCACCAACAGAAGTGCGAAAAGTGGTTTTTCAACACTAACACAAGTGCAAAAAGTGGCTTTTCAACACTAACACAAGTGCGAAAAGTGGTTTTTCCACACTAATACAAGTGCAAAAGTGGTTTCCTGCACCAACACAAGTGCGAAAAGTGGTTTTTCAACACTAACACAAGTGCGAAAAGTGGTTTTTCAACACTAACACAAGTGCGAAAAGTGTTTTTTCAACACTAACACAAGTGCGAAAAGTGGTTTTTCAACACTAACACAAGTGCGAAAAGTGTTTTTTCCACACTAATACAAGTGCAAAAGTGGTTTCCTGCACCAATACAAGTGCGAAAAGTGGTTTTTCAACACTAACACAAGTGCGAAAAGTGGTTTTTCAACACTATGACAAGTGCAAAAAGTGTTTTTTCCACACTCATACAAGTGCAAAAGTGGTTTCCTGCACCAACACAAGTGCGAAAAGTGGTTTTTCAACACTAACTCAAGTGCGAAAAGTGGTTTTTCAACACTAACACAAGTGCGAAAAGTGGTTTTTCAACACTATCACAAGTGCAAAAAGTGTTTTTTCCACACTAATACAAGTGCAAAAGTGGTTTCCTGCACCAACACGAGTGCAAAAAGTGGTTTTTCAACACTAACACAAGTGCAAAAAGTGGTTTTTCAACACTATCACAAGTGCAAAAAGTGTTTTTCCACACTAATACAAGTGCAAAAGTGGTTTCCTGCTCCAACACAAGTGCAAAAAGTGGTTTTTCGACACTAACACAAGTGCAAAAAGTGGTTTTTCAACACTAACACAAGTGCGAAAAGTGGATTTTCAACACTAACACAAGTGCGAAAAGTGGTTTTTCAACACTATCACAAGTGCAAAAAGTGTTTTTTCCACACTAATATAAGTGCAAAAGTGGTTTCCTGCACCAACACAAGTGCGAAAAGTGGTTTTTCAACACTAACACAAGTGCGAAAAGTGGTTTTTCAACACTACCACAAGTGCAATAAGTGGTTTTTCCACACTAATACAAGTGCAAAAGTGGTTTTCTGCACCAACACAAGTGCGAAAAGTGGATTTTCAACACTAACACAAGTGCGAAAAGTGGTTTTTCCACACTAATACAAGTGCAAAAGTGGTTTCCTGCACCAACACAAGTGCGAAAAGTGGTTTTTCAACACTAACACAAGTGCGAAAAGTGGTTTTTCAACACTAACACAAGTGCGAAAAGTGGTTTTTCAACACTAACACAAGAGCGAAAAGTGTTTTTTCCACACTAATACAAGTGCAAAAGTGGTTTCCTGCACCAACACAAGTGCGAAAAGTGGTTTTTCAACACTAACACAAGTGCAAAAAGTGGTTTTTCAACACTAACACAAGTGCGAAAAGTGGTTTTTCAACACTAACACAAGTGCGAAAAGTGGTTTTTCAACACTAACACAAGTGCAAAAAGTGGTTTTTCAACACTAACACAAGAGCGAAAAGTGTTTTTTCCACACTAATACAAGTGCAAAAGTGGTTTCCTGCACCAACACAAGTGCGAAAAGTGGTTTTTCAACACGAACACAAGTGCGATAAGTGGTTTTTCAACACTAACACAAGTGCGAAAAGTGGTTTTTCAACACTAACACAAGTGCGAAAAGTGATTTTTCCACACTAATACAAGTGCAAAAGTGGTTTCCTGCACCAACACAAGTGCGAAAGGTGGTTTTTCAACACTAACAAAAGTGCGAAAAGTGGTTTTTCAACACTATCACAAGTGCAAAAAGTCTTTATTCCACACTAATACAAGTGCAAAAGTGGTTTCCTGCACCAACACAAGTGCGAAAAGTGGTTTTTCAACACTAACACAAGTGCAAAAAGTGGCTTTTCAACACTAACACAAGTGCGAAAAGTGGTTTTTCCACACTAATACAAGTGCAAAAGTGGTTTCCTGCACCAACACAAGTGCGAAAAGTGGTCTTTCAACACTAACACAAGTGCGAAAAGTGGTTTTTCAACCCCAACACAAGTGCGAAAAGTGGTTTTTCAACACTAACACAAGTGCGAAAAGTGTTTTTTCCACACTAATACAAGTGCAAAAGTGGTTTCCTGCACCAACACAAGTGCGAAAAGTGGTTTTTCAACACTAACACAAGTGCGAAAAGTGGTTTTTCCACACTAATACAAGTGCAAAAGTGGTTTCCTGCACCAACACAAGTGCGAAAAGTGGTTTTTCAACACTAACACAAGTGCGAAAAGTGGCTTTTCAACACTAACACAAGTGCGAAAAATGGTTTTTCCACACTAATACAAGTGCAATAGTGGTTTCCTGCACCAACACAAGTGCGAAAAGTGGTTTTTCAACACTATCAAAAGTGCAAAAAGTGTTTTTTCCACACTAATACAAGTGCAAAAGTGGTTTCCTGCACCAACACAAGTGCGAAAAGTGGTTTTTCAACACTAACACAAGTGCGAAAAGTGGTTTTTCAACACTAACACAAGTGCGAAAAGTGGTTTTTCAACACTAACACAAGTGCGAAAAGTGTTTTTTCCACACTAATACAAGTGCAAAAGTGGTTTCCTGCACCAACACAAGTGCGAAAGGTGGTTTTTCAACACTAACAAAAGTGCGAAAAGTGGTTTTTCAACACTAACACAAGTGCGAAAAGTGGTTTTTCAACACTAACACAAGTGCGAAAAGTGGTTTTTCAACACTATCACAAGTGCAAAAAGTGTTTTTTCCACACTAATACAAGTGCAAAAGTGGTTTCCTGCACCAACACGAGTGCAAAAAGTGGTTTTTCAACACTAACACAAGTGCAAAAAGTGGTTTTTCAACACTATCACAAGTGCAAAAAGTGTTTTTCCACACTAATACAAGTGCAAAAGTGGTTTCCTGCTCCAACACAAGTGCAAAAAGTGGTTTTTCAACACTAACACAAGTGCAAAAAGTGGTTTTTCAACACTAACACAAGTGCGAAAAGTGATTTTTCCACACTAATACAAGTGCAAAAGTGGTTTCCTGCACCAACACAAGTGCGAAAGGTGGTTTTTCAACACTAACAAAAGTGCGAAAAGTGGTTTTTCAACACTATCACAAGTGCAAAAAGTCTTTATTCCACACTAATACAAGTGCAAAAGTGGTTTCCTGCACCAACACAAGTGCGAAAAGTGGTTTTTCAACACTAACACAAGTGCAAAAAGTGGCTTTTCAACACTAACACAAGTGCGAAAAGTGGTTTTTCCACACTAATACAAGTGCAAAAGTGGTTTCCTGCACCAACACAAGTGCGAAAAGTGGTCTTTCAACACTAACACAAGTGCGAAAAGTGGTTTTTCAACCCTAACACAAGTGCAAAAAGTGGTTTTTCAACACTAACACAAGTGCGAAAAGTGTTTTTTCCACACTAATACAAGTGCAAAAGTGGTTTCCTGCACCAACACAAGTGCGAAAAGTGGTTTTTCAACACTAACACAAGTGCGAAAAGTGGCTTTTCAACACTAACACAAGTGCGAAAAATGGTTTTTCCACACTAATACAAGTGCAATAGTGGTTTCCTGCACCAACACAAGTGCGAAAAGTGGTTTTTCAACACTATCAAAAGTGCAAAAAGTGTTTTTTCCACACTAATACAAGTGCAAAAGTGGTTTCCTGCACCAACACAAGTGCGAAAAGTGGTTTTTCAACACTAACACAAGTGCGAAAAGTGGTTTTTCAACACTAACACAAGTGCGAAAAGTGGTTTTTCAACACTAACACAAGTGCGAAAAGTGTTTTTTCCACACTAATACAAGTGCAAAAGTGGTTTCCTGCACCAACACAAGTGCGAAAGGTGGTTTTTCAACACTAACAAAAGTGCGAAAAGTGGTTTTTCAACACTAACACAAGTGCGAAAAGTGGTTTTTCAACACTAACACAAGTGCGAAAAGTGGTTTTTCAACACTATCACAAGTGCAAAAAGTGTTTTTTCCACACTAATACAAGTGCAAAAGTGGTTTCCTGCACCAACACGAGTGCAAAAAGTGGTTTTTCAACACTAACACAAGTGCAAAAAGTGGTTTTTCAACACTATCACAAGTGCAAAAAGTGTTTTTCCACACTAATACAAGTGCAAAAGTGGTTTCCTGCTCCAACACAAGTGCAAAAAGTGGTTTTTCAACACTAACACAAGTGCAAAAAGTGGTTTTTCAACACTAACACAAGTGCGAAAAGTGGTTTTTCAACACTAACACAAGTGCGAAAAGTGGTTTTTCAACACTATCACAAGTGCAAAAAGTGTTTTTTCCACACTAATATAAGTGCAAAAGTGGTTTCCTGCACCAACACAGGTGCGAAAAGTGGTTTTTCAACACTAACACAAGTGCGAAAAGTGGTTTTTCAACACTACCACAAGTGCGATAAGTGGTTTTTCCACACTAATACAAGTGCAAAAGTGGTTTCTTGCACCAACACAAGTGCGAAAAGTGGATTTTCAACACTAACACAAGTGCGAAAAGTGGTTTTTCCACACTAACACATGTGCGAAAAGTGGTTTTTCAACACTAACACAAGTGCGAAAAGTGGTTTTTCAACACTAACACAAGAGCGAAAAGTGTTTTTTCCACACTAATACAAGTGCAAAAGTGGTTTCCTGCACCAACACAAGTGTGAAAAGTGGTTTTTCAACACTAACACAAGTGCGAAAAGTGGTTTTTCAACACTAACACAAGTGCGAAAAGTGGTTTTTCAACACTAACACAAGTGCGAAAAGTGGTTTTTCAACACTAACACAAGTGCGAAAAGTGGTTTTTCAACACTAACACAAGTGCAAAAAGTGGTTTTTCAACACTAACACAAGTGCGAAAAGTGTTTTTTCCACACTAATACAAGTGCAAAAGTGGTTTCCTGCACCAACACAAGTGCGAAAAGTGGTTTTTCAACACTAACACAAGTGCGAAAAGTGGTTTTTCCACACTAATACAAGTGCAAAAGTGGTTTCCTGCACCAACACAAGTGCGAAAAGTGGTTTTTCAACACTAACACAAGTGCGAAAAGTGGCTTTTCAACACTAACACAAGTGCGAAAAGTGGTTTTTCCACACTAATACAAGTGCAAAAGTGGTTTCCTGCACCAACACAAGTGCGAAAAGTGGTTTTTCAACACTAACACAAGTGCGAAAAGTGGTTTTTCAACACTAACACAAGTGCGAAAAGTGGTTTTTCAACACTAACACAAGTGCGAAAAGTGCTTTTTCCACACTAATACAAGTGCAAAAGTGGGTTCCTGCACCAACACAAGTGCGAAAAGTGGTTTTTCAACACTAACACAAGTGCGAAAAGTGGTTTTTCAACACTATGACAAGTGCAAAAAGTATTTTTTCCACACTCATACAAGTGCAAAAGTGGTTTCCTGCACCAACACAAGTGCGAAAAGAGGTTTTTCAACACTAACTCAAGTGCGAAAAGTGGTTTTTCAACACTAACACAAGTGCGAAAAGTGGTTTTTCAACACTATCACAAGTGCCAAAAGTGTTTTTTCCACACTAATACAAGTGCAAAAGTGGTTTCCTGCACCAACACAAGTGCGAAAAGTGGTTTTTCAACACTAACACAAATGCGAAAAGTGGTTTTCCAACACTAACACAAGTGCGAAAAGTGGTTTTTCCACATTAATACAAGTGCAATAGTGGTTTCCTGCACCAACACAAGTGCGAAAAGTGGTTTTTCAACACTATCAAAAGTGCAAAAAGTGTTTTTTCCACACTAATACAAGTGCAAAAGTGGATTCCTGCACCAACACAAGTGCGAAAAGTGGTTTTTCAACACTAACACAAGTGCGAAAAGTGGTTTTTCAACACTAACACAAGTGCGAAAAGTGGTTTTTCAACACTAACACAAGTGCGAAAAGTGTTTTTTCCACACTAATACAAGTGCAAAAGTGGTTTCCTGCACCAACACAAGTGCGAAAGGTGGTTTTTCAACACTAACAAAAGTGCGAAAAGTGGTTTTTCAACACTAACACAAGTGCGAAAAGTGGTTTTTCAACACTAACACAAGTGCGAAAAGTGGTTTTTCAACACTAACACAAGTGCGAAAAGTGTTTTTTCCACTCTAATACAAGTGCAAAAGTGGTTTCCTGCACCAACACAAGTGCGAAAAGTGGTTTTTCAACACTAACACAAGTGCGAAAAGTGGATTTTCAACACTAACACAAGTGCGAAAAGTGGTTTTTCAACACTATCACAATTGCAAAAAGTGTTTTTTCCACACTAATACAAGTGCAAAAGTGGTTTCCTGCACCAACACAAGTGCGAAAAGTGGTTTTTCAACACTAACACAAGTGCGAAAAGTGGTTTTTCAACACTAACACAAGTGCAAAAAGTGGTTTTTCAACACTAACACAAGAGCGAAAAGTGTTTTTTCCACACTAATACAAGTGCAAAAGTGGTTTCCTGCACCAACACAAGTGCGAAAAGTGGTTTTTCAACACTAACACAAGTGCGATAAGTGGTTTTTGAACACTAACACAAGTGCGAAAAGTGGTTTTTCAACACTAACACAAGTGCGAAAAGTGATTTTTCCACACTAATACAAGTGCAAAAGTGGTTTCCTGCACCAACACAAGTGCGAAAGGTGGTTTTTCAACACTAACAAAAGTGCGAAAAGTGGTTTTTCAACACTATCACAAGTGCAAAAAGTCTTTATTCCACACTAATACAAGTGCAAAAGTGGTTTCCTGCACCAACACAAGTGCGAAAAGTGGTTTTTCAACACTAACACAAGTGCAAAAAGTGGCTTTTCAACACTAACACAAGTGCGAAAAGTGGTTTTTCCACACTAATACAAGTGCAAAAGTGGTTTCCTGCACCAACACAAGTGCGAAAAGTGGTTTTTCAACACTAACATAAGTGCGAAAAGTGGTTTTTCAACACTAACACAAGTGCGATAAGTGGTTTTTCAACACTAACACAAGTGCGAAAAGTGGTTTTTCAACACTAACACAAGTGCGAAAAGTGATTTTTCCACACTAATACAAGTGCAAAAGTGGTTTCCTGCACCAACACAAGTGCGAAAGGTGGTTTTTCAATACTAACAAAAGTGCGAAAAGTGGTTTTTCAACACTATCACAAGTGCAAAAAGTCTTTATTCCACACTAATACAAGTGCAAAAGTGGTTTCCTGCACCAACACAAGTGCGAAAAGTGGTTTTTCAACACTAACACAAGTGCAAAAAGTGGCTTTTCAACACTAACACAAGTGCGAAAAGTGGTTTTTTCCACACTAATACAAGTGCAAAAGTGGTTTCCTGCACCAACACAAGTGCGAAAAGTGGTCTTTCAACACTAACACAAGTGCGAAAAGTGGTTTTTCAACACTAACACAAGTGCGAAAAGTAGTTTTTCAACACTAACACAAGTGCGAAAAGTGTTTTTTCCACACTAATACAAGTGCAAAAGTGGTTTCCTGCACCAACACAAGTGCGAAAAGTGGTTTTTCAACACTAACACAAGTGCGAAAAGTGGTTTTTCCACACTAATACAAGTGCAAAAGTGGTTTCCTGCACCAACACAAGTGCGAAAAGTGGTTTTTCAACACTAACACAAGTGCGAAAAGTGGCTTTTCAACACTAACACAAGTGCGAAAAGTGGTTTTTCCACACTAATACAAGTGCAAAAGTGGTTTCCTGCACCAACACAAGTGCGAAAAGTGGTTTTTCAACACTAACACAAGTGCGAAAAGTGGTTTTTCAACACTAACACAAGTGCGAAAAGTGGTTTTTCAACACTAACACAAGTGCGAAAAGTGTTTTTTCCACACTAATACAAGTGCAAAAGTGGTTTCCTGCACCAACACAAGTGCGAAAAGTGGTTTTTCAACACTAACACAAGTGCGAAAAGTGGTTTTTCAACACTATGACAAGTGCAAAAAGTGTTTTTTCCACACTCATACAAGTGCAAAAGTGGTTTCCTGCACCAACACAAGTGCGAAAAGTGGTTTTTCAACACTAACTCAAGTGCGAAAAGTGGTTTTTCAACACTAACACAAGTGCGAAAAGTGGTTTTTCAACACTATCACAAGTGCCAAAAGTGTTTTTTCCACACTAATACAAGTGCAAAAGTGGTTTCCTGCACCAACACAAGTGCGAAAAGTGGTTTTTCAACACTAACACAAGTGCGAAAAGTGGTTTTTCAACACTAACACAAGTGCGAAAAGTGGTTTTTCAACACTAACACAAGTGCGAAAAGTGTTTTTTCCACACTAATACAAGTGCAAAAGTGGTTTCCTGCACCAACACAAGTGCGAAAGGTGGTTTTTCAACACTAACAAAAGTGCGAAAAGTGGTTTTTCAACACTAACACAAGTGCAAAAAGTGGTTTTTCAACACTAACACAAGTGCGAAAAGTGGTTTTTCAACACTAACACAAGTGCGAAAAGTGTTTTTTCAACACTAACACAAGTGCGAAAAGTGTTTTTTCCACACTAATACAAGTGCAAAAGTGGTTTCCTGCACCAACACAAGTGCGAAAAGTGGTTTTTCAACACTAACACAAGTGCGAAAAGTGGATTTTCAACACTAACACAAGTGCGAAAAGTGGTTTTTCAACACTATCACAAGTGCAAAAAGTGTTTTTTCCACACTAATACAAGTGCAAAAGTGGTTTCCTGCACCAACATAAGTGCGAAAAGTGGTTTTTCAACACTAACACAAGTGCGAAAAGTAGTTTTTCAACACTAACACAAGTGCAAAAAGTGGTTTTTCAACACTAACACAAGAGCGAAAAGTGTTTTTTCCACACTAATACAAGTGCAAAAGTGGTTTCCTGCACCAACACAAGTGCGAAAAGTGGTTTTTCAACACTAACACAAGTGCGATAAGTGGTTTTTGAACACTAACACAAGTGCGAAAAGTGGTTTTTCAACACTAACACAAGTGCGAAAAGTGATTTTTCCACACTAATACAAGTGCAAAAGTGGTTTCCTGCACCAACACAAGTGCGAAAGGTGGTTTTTCAACACTAACAAAAGTGCGAAAAGTGGTTTTTCAACACTATCACAAGTGCAAAAAGTCTTTATTCCACACTAATACAAGTGCAAAAGTGGTTTCCTGCACCAACACAAGTGCGAAAAGTGGTTTTTCAACACTAACACAAGTGCAAAAAGTGGCTTTTCAACACTAACACAAGTGCGAAAAGTGGTTTTTCCACACTAATACAAGTGCAAAAGTGGTTTCCTGCACCAACACAAGTGCGAAAAGTGGTTTTTCAACACTAACACAAGTGCGAAAAGTGGTTTTTCAACACTAACACAAGTGCGAAAAGTGGTTTTTCAACACTAACACAAGTGCGAAAAGTGGTTTTTCAACACTAACACAAGTGCGAAAAGTGTTTTTTCCACACTAATACAAGTGCAAAAGTGGTTTCCTGCACCAACACAAGTGCGAAAAGTGGTTTTTCAACACTAACACAAGTGCGAAAAGTGGTTTTTCAACACTATGACAAGTGCAGAAAGTGTTTTTTCCACACTCATACAAGTGCAAAAGTGGTTTCCTGCACCAACACAAGTGCGAAAAGTGGTTTTTCAACACTAACACAAGTGTGAAAAGTGGTTTTTCAACACTAACACAAGTGCAAAAAGTGGTTTTTCAACACTAACACAAGAGCGAAAAGTGTTTTTTCCACACTAATACAAGTGCAAAAGTGGTTTCCTGCACCAACACAAGTGCGAAAAGTGGTTTTTCAACACTAACACAAGTGCGATAAGTGGTTTTTGAACACTAACACAAGTGCGAAAAGTGGTTTTTCAGCACTAACACAAGTGCGAAAAGTGATTTTTCCACACTAATACAAGTGCAAAAGTGGTTTCCTGCACCAACACAAGTGCGAAAGGTGGTTTTTCAACACTAACAAAAGTGCGAAAAGTGGTTTTTCAACACTATCACAAGTGCAAAAAGTCTTTATTCCACACTAATACAAGTGCAAAAGTGGTTTCCTGCACCAACACAAGTGCGAAAAGTGGTTTTTCAACACTAACACAAGTGCAAAAAGTGGCTTTTCAACACTAACACAAGTGCGAAAAGTGGTTTTTCCACACTAATACAAGTGCAAAAGTGGTTTCCTGCACCAACACAAGTGCGAAAGGTGGTTTTTCAACACTAACAAAAGTGCGAAAAGTGGTTTTTCAACACTAACACAAGTGCAAAAAGTGGTTTTTCAACACTAACACAAGTGCGAAAAGTGGTTTTTCAACACTAACACAAGTGCGAAAAGTGTTTTTTCAACACTAACACAAGTGCGAAAAGTGTTTTTTCCACACTAATACAAGTGCAAAAGTGGTTTCCTGCACCAACACAAGTGCGAAAAGTGGTTTTTCAACACTAACACAAGTGCGAAAAGTGGATTTTCAACACTAACACAAGTGCGAAAAGTGGTTTTTCAACACTATCACAAGTGCAAAAAGTGTTTTTTCCACACTAATACAAGTGCAAAAGTGGTTTCCTGCACCAACATAAGTGCGAAAAGTGGTTTTTCAACACTAACACAAGTGCGAAAAGTAGTTTTTCAACACTAACACAAGTGCAAAAAGTGGTTTTTCAACACTAACACAAGAGCGAAAAGTGTTTTTTCCACACTAATACAAGTGCAAAAGTGGTTTCCTGCACCAACACAAGTGCGAAAAGTGGTTTTTCAACACTAACACAAGTGCGATAAGTGGTTTTTGAACACTAACACAAGTGCGAAAAGTGGTTTTTCAACACTAACACAAGTGCGAAAAGTGATTTTTCCACACTAATACAAGTGCAAAAGTGGTTTCCTGCACCAACACAAGTGCGAAAGGTGGTTTTTCAACACTAACAAAAGTGCGAAAAGTGGTTTTTCAACACTATCACAAGTGCAAAAAGTCTTTATTCCACACTAATACAAGTGCAAAAGTGGTTTCCTGCACCAACACAAGTGCGAAAAGTGGTTTTTCAACACTAACACAAGTGCAAAAAGTGGCTTTTCAACACTAACACAAGTGCGAAAAGTGGTTTTTCCACACTAATACAAGTGCAAAAGTGGTTTCCTGCACCAACACAAGTGCGAAAAGTGGTTTTTCAACACTAACACAAGTGCGAAAAGTGGTTTTTCAACACTAACACAAGTGCGAAAAGTGGTTTTTCAACACTAACACAAGTGCGAAAAGTGGTTTTTCAACACTAACACAAGTGCGAAAAGTGTTTTTTCCACACTAATACAAGTGCAAAAGTGGTTTCCTGCACCAACACAAGTGCGAAAAGTGGTTTTTCAACACTAACACAAGTGCGAAAAGTGGTTTTTCAACACTATGACAAGTGCAAAAAGTGTTTTTTCCACACTCATACAAGTGCAAAAGTGGTTTCCTGCACCAACACAAGTGCGAAAAGTGGTTTTTCAACACTAACACAAGTGTGAAAAGTGGTTTTTCAACACTAACACAAGTGCAAAAAGTGGTTTTTCAACACTAACACAAGAGCGAAAAGTGTTTTTTCCACACTAATACAAGTGCAAAAGTGGTTTCCTGCACCAACACAAGTGCGAAAAGTGGTTTTTCAACACTAACACAAGTGCGATAAGTGGTTTTTGAACACTAACACAAGTGCGAAAAGTGGTTTTTCAGCACTAACACAAGTGCGAAAAGTGATTTTTCCACACTAATACAAGTGCAAAAGTGGTTTCCTGCACCAACACAAGTGCGAAAGGTGGTTTTTCAACACTAACAAAAGTGCGAAAAGTGGTTTTTCAACACTATCACAAGTGCAAAAAGTCTTTATTCCACACTAATACAAGTGCAAAAGTGGTTTCCTGCACCAACACAAGTGCGAAAAGTGGTTTTTCAACACTAACACAAGTGCAAAAAGTGGCTTTTCAACACTAACACAAGTGCGAAAAGTGGTTTTTCCACACTAATACAAGTGCAAAAGTGGTTTCCTGCACCAACACAAGTGCGAAAAGTGGTTTTTCAACACAAACACAAGTGCGAAAAGTGGTTTTTCAACACTAACACAAGTGCGATAAGTGGTTTTTCAACACTAACACAAGTGCGAAAAGTGGTTTTTCAACACTAACACAAGTGCGAAAAGTGATTTTTCCACACTAATACAAGTGCAAAAGTGGTTTCCTGCACCAACACAAGTGCGAAAGGTGGTTTTTCAACACTATCACAAGTGCAAAAAGTCTTTATTCCACACTAATACAAGTGCAAAAGTGGTTTCCTGCACCAACACAAGTGCGAAAAGTGGTTTTTCAACACTAACACAAGTGCAAAAAGTGGCTTTTCAACACTAACACAAGTGCGAAAAGTGGTTTTTCCCACACTAATACAAGTGCAAAAGTGGTTTCCTGCACCAACACAAGTGCGAAAAGTGGTCTTTCAACACTAACACAAGTGCGAAAAGTGGTTTTTCAACACTAACACAAGTGCGAAAAGTGGTTTTTCAACACTAACACAAGTGCGAAAAGTGTTTTTTCCACACTAATACAAGTGCAAAAGTGGTTTCCTGCACCAACACAAGTGCGAAAAGTGGTTTTTCAACACTAACACAAGTGCGAAAAGTGGTTTTTCCACACTAATACAAGTGCAAAAGTGGTTTCCTGCACCAACACAAGTGCGAAAAGTGGTTTTTCAACACTAACACAAGTGCAAAAAGTGGCTTTTCAACACTAACACAAGTGCGAAAAGTGGTTTTTCCACACTAATACAAGTGCAAAAGTGGTTTCCTGCACCAACACAAGTGCGAAAAGTGGTTTTTCAACACTAACACAAGTGCGAAAAGTGGTTTTTCAACACTAACACAAGTGCGAAAAGTGGTTTTTCAACACTAACACAAGTGCGAAAAGTGTTTTTTCCACACTAATACAAGTGCAAAAGTGGTTTCCTGCACCAACACAAGTGCGAAAAGTGGTTTTTCAACACTAACACAAGTGCGAAAAGTGGTTTTTCAACACTATGACAAGTGCAAAAAGTGTTTTTTCCACACTCATACAAGTGCAAAAGTGGTTTCCTGCACCAACACAAGTGCGAAAAGTGGTTTTTCAACACTAACTCAAGTGCGAAAAGTGGTTTTTCAACACTAACACAAGTGCGAAAAGTGGTTTTTCAACACTATCACAAGTGCCAAAAGTGTTTTTTCCACACTAATACAAGTGCAAAAGTGGTTTCCTGCACCAACACAAGTGCGAAAAGTGGTTTTTAAACACCAACACAAATGCGAAAAGTGGTTTTCCAACACTAACACAAGTGCGAAAAGTGGTTTTTCCACACTAATACAAGTGCAATAGTGGTTTCCTGCACCAACACAAGTGCGAAAAGTGGTTTTTCAACACTATCAAAAGTGCAAAAAGTGTTTTTTCCACACTAATACAAGTGCAAAAGTGGTTTCCTGCACCAACACAAGTGCGAAAAGTGGTTTTTCAACACTAACACAAGTGCGAAAAGTGGTTTTTCAACACTAACACAAGTGCGAAAAGTGGTTTTTCAACACTAACACAAGTGCGAAAAGTGTTTTTTCCACACTAATACAAGTGCAAAAGTGGTTTCCTGCACCAACACAAGTGCGAAAGGTGGTTTTTCAACACTAACAAAAGTGCGAAAAGTGGTTTTTCAACACTAACACAAGTGCAAAAAGTGGTTTTTCAACACTAACACAAGTGCGAAAAGTGGTTTTTCAACACTAACACAAGTGCGAAAAGTGTTTTTTCAACACTAACACAAGTGCGAAAAGTGTTTTTTCCACACTAATACAAGTGCAAAAGTGGTTTCCTGCACCAACACAAGTGCGAAAAGTAGTTTTTCAACACTAACACAAGTGCGAAAAGTGGATTTTCAACACTAACACAAGTGCGAAAAGTGGTTTTTCAACACTATCACAAGTGCAAAAAGTGATTTTTCCACACTAATACAAGTGCAAAAGTGGTTTCCTGCACCAACACAAGTGCGAAAAGTGGTTTTTCAACACTAACACAAGTGCGAAAAGTGGTTTTTCAACACTAACACAAGTGCAAAAGTGGTTTTTCAACACTAACACAAGAGCGAAAAGTGTTTTTTCCACACTAATACAAGTGCAAAAGTGGTTTCCTGCACCAACACAAGTGCGAAAAGTGGTTTTTCAACACTAACACAAGTGCGATAAGTGGTTTTTGAACACTAACACAAGTGCGAAAAGTGGTTTTTCAACACTAACACAAGTGCGAAAAGTGATTTTTCCACACTAATACAAGTGCAAAAGTGGTTTCCTGCACCAACACAAGTGCGAAAGGTGGTTTTTCAACACTAACAAAAGTGCGAAAAGTGGTTTTTCAACACTATCACAAGTGCAAAAAGTCTTTATTCCACACTAATACAAGTGCAAAAGTGGTTTCCTGCACCAACACAAGTGCAAAAAGTGGTTTTTCAACACTAACACAAGTGCAAAAAGTGGCTTTTCAACACTAACACAAGTGCGAAAAGTGGTTTTTCCACACTAATACAAGTGCAAAAGTGGTTTCCTGCACCAACACAAGTGCGAAAAGTGGTTTTTCAACACTAACACAAGTGCGAAAAGTGGTTTTTCAACACTAACACAAGTGCGAAAAGTGTTTTTTCAACACTAACACAAGTGCGAAAAGTGGTTTTTCAACACTAACACAAGTGCGAAAAGTGTTTTTTCCACACTAATACAAGTGCAAAAGTGGTTTCCTGCACCAACACAAGTGCGAAAAGTGGTTTTTCAACACTAACACAAGTGCGAAAAGTGGTTTTTCAACACTATGACAAGTGCAAAAAGTGTTTTTTCCACACTCATACAAGTGCAAAAGTGGTTTCCTGCACCAACACAAGTGCGAAAAGTGGTTTTTCAACACTAACTCAAGTGCGAAAAGTGGTTTTTCAACACTAACACAAGTGCGAAAAGTGGTTTTTCAACACTATCACAAGTGCAAAAAGTGTTTTTTCCACACTAATACAAGTGCAAAAGTGGTTTCCTGCACCAACACGAGTGCAAAAAGTGGTTTTTCAACACTAACACAAGTGCAAAAAGTGGTTTTTCAACACTATCACAAGTGCAAAAAGTGTTTTTCCACACTAATACAAGTGCAAAAGTGGTTTCCTGCTCCAACACAAGTGCAAAAAGTGGTTTTTCGACACTAACACAAGTGCAAAAAGTGGTTTTTCAACACTAACACAAGTGCGAAAAGTGGTTTTTCAACACTAACACAAGTGCGAAAAGTGGTTTTTCAACACTATCACAAGTGCAAAAAGTGTTTTTTCCACACTAATATAAGTGCAAAAGTGGTTTCCTGCACCAACACAAGTGCGAAAAGTGGTTTTTCAACACTAACACAAGTGTGAAAAGTGGTTTTTCAACACTACCACAAGTGCAATAAGTGGTTTTTCCACACTAATACAAGTGCAAAAGTGGTTTTCTGCACCAACACAAGTGCGAAAAGTGGATTTTCAACACTAACACAAGTGCGAAAAGTGGTTTTTCCACACTAATACAAGTGCAAAAGTGGTTTCCTGCACCAACACAAGTGCGAAAAGTGGTTTTTCAACACTAACACAAGTGCGAAAAGTGGTTTTTCAACACTAACACAAGTGCGAAAAGTGGTTTTTCAACACTATCACAAGTGCCAAAAGTGTTTTTTCCACACTAATACAAGTGCAAAAGTGGTTTCCTGCACCAACACAAGTGCGAAAAGTGGTTTTTCAACACTAACACAAGTGCGAAAAGTGGCTTTTCAACACTAACACAAGTGCGAAAAGTGGTTTTTCCACACTAATACAAGTGCAAAAGTGGTTTCCTGCACCAACACAAGTGCGAAAAGTGGTTTTTCAACACTAACACAGGTGCGAAAAGTGGTTTTTCAACACTAACACAAGTGCGAAAAGTGGTTTTTCAACACTAACACAAGTGCGAAAAGTGTTTTTTCCACACTAATACAAGTGCAAAAGTGGTTTCCTGCACCAACACAAGTGCGAAAAGTGGTTTTTCAACACTAACACAAGTGCGAAAAGTGGTTTTTCAACACTATGACAAGTGCAAAAAGTGTTTTTTCCACACTCATACAAGTGCAAAAGTGGTTTCCTGCACCAACACAAGTGCGAAAAGTGGTTTTTCAACACTAACTCAAGTGCGAAAAGTGGTTTTTCAACACTAACACAAGTGCGAAAAGTGGTTTTTCAACACTATCACAAGTGCCAAAAGTGTTTTTTCCACACTAATACAAGTGCAAAAGTGGTTTCCTGCACCAACACAAGTGCGAAAAGTGGTTTTTCAACACTAACACAAATGCGAAAATTGGTTTTCCAACACTAACACAAGTGCGAAAAGTGGTTTTTCCACACTAATACAAGTGCAATAGTGGTTTCCTGCACCAACACAAGTGCGAAAAGTGGTTTTTCAACACTATCAAAAGTGCAAAAAGTGTTTTTTCCACACTAATACAAGTGCAAAAGTGGTTTCCTGCACCAACACAAGTGCGAAAAGTGGTTTTTCAACACTAACACAAGTGCGAAAAGTGGTTTTTCAACACTAACACAAGTGCGAAAAGTGGTTTTTCAACACTAACACAAGTGCGAAAAGTGTTTTTTTCACACTAATACAAGTGCAAAAGTGGTTTCCTGCACCAACACAAGTGCGAAAGGTGGTTTTTCAACACTAACAAAAGTGCGAAAAGTGGTTTTTCAACACTAACACAAGTGCAAAAAGTGGTTTTTCAACACTAACACAAGTGCGAAAAGTGGTTTTTCAACACTAACACAAGTGCGAAAAGTGTTTTTTCAACACTAACACAAGTGCGAAAAGTGTTTTTTCCACACTAATACAAGTGCAAAAGTGGTTTCCTGCACCAACACAAGTGCGAAAAGTGGTTTTTCAACACTAACACAAGTGCGAAAAGTGGATTTTCAACACTAACACAAGTGCGAAAAGTGGTTTTTCAACACTATCACAAGTGCAAAAAGTGTTTTTTCCACACTAATACAAGTGCAAAAGTGGTTTCCTGCACCAACATAAGTGCGAAAAGTGGTTTTTCAACACTAACACAAGTGCGAAAAGTGGTTTTTCAACACTAACACAAGTGCAAAAAGTGGTTTTTCAACACTAACACAAGAGCGAAAAGTGTTTTTTCCACACTAATACAAGTGCAAAAGTGGTTTCCTGCACCAACACAAGTGCGAAAAGTGGTTTTTCAACACTAACACAAGTGCGATAAGTGGTTTTTGAACACTAACACAAGTGCGAAAAGTGGTTTTTCAACACTAACACAAGTGCGAAAAGTGATTTTTCCACACTAATACAAGTGCAAAAGTGGTTTCCTGCACCAACACAAGTGCGAAAGGTGGTTTTTCAACACTAACAAAAGTGCGAAAAGTGGTTTTTCAACACTATCACAAGTGCAAAAAGTCTTTATTCCACACTAATACAAGTGCAAAAGTGGTTTCCTGCACCAACACAAGTGCGAAAAGTGGTTTTTCAACACTAACACAAGTGCAAAAAGTGGCTTTTCAACACTAACACAAGTGCGAAAAGTGGTTTTTCCACACTAATACAAGTGCAAAAGTGGTTTCCTGCACCAACACAAGTGCGAAAAGTGGTTTTTCAACACTAACACAAGTGCAAAATGTGGTTTTTCAACACTAACACAAGTGCGAAAAGTGGTTTTTCAACACTAACACAAGTGCGAAAAGTGGTTTTTCAACACTAACACAAGTGCGAAAAGTGTTTTTTCCACACTAATACAAGTGCAAAAGTGGTTTCCTGCACCAACACAAGTGCGAAAAGTGGTTTTTCAACACTAACACAAGTGCGAAAAGTGGTTTTTCAACACTATGACAAGTGCAAAAAGTGTTTTTTCCACACTCATACAAGTGCAAAAGTGGTTTCCTGCACCAACACAAGTGCGAAAAGTGGTTTTTCAACACTAACACAAGTGCGAAAAGTGGTTTTTCAACACTAACACAAGTGCAAAAAGTGGTTTTTCAACACTAACACAAGAGCGAAAAGTGTTTTTTCCACACTAATACAAGTGCAAAAGTGGTTTCCTGCACCAACACAAGTGCGAAAAGTGGTTTTTCAACACTAACACAAGTGCGATAAGTGGTTTTTGAACACTAACACAAGTGCGAAAAGTGGTTTTTCAACACTAACACAAGTGCGAAAAGTGATTTTTCCACACTAATACAAGTGCAAAAGTGGTTTCCTGCACCAACACAAGTGCGAAAGGTGGTTTTTCAACACTAACAAAAGTGCGAAAAGTGGTTTTTCAACACTATCACAAGTGCAAAAAGTCTTTATTCCACACTAATACAAGTGCAAAAGTGGTTTCCTGCACCAACACAAGTGCGAAAAGTGGTTTTTCAACACTAACACAAGTGCAAAAAGTGGCTTTTCAACACTAACACAAGTGCGAAAAGTGGTTTTTCCACACTAATACAAGTGCAAAAGTGGTTTCCTGCACCAACACAAGTGCGAAAAGTGGTTTTTCAACACTAACACAAGTGTGAAAAGTGGTTTTTCAACACTAACACAAGTGCGATAAGTGGTTTTTCAACACTAACACAAGTGCGAAAAGTGGTTTTTCAACACTAACACAAGTGCGAAAAGTGATTTTTCCACACTAATACAAGTGCAAAAGTGGTTTCCTGCACCAACACAAGTGCGAAAGGTGGTTTTTCAATACTAACAAAAGTGCGAAAAGTGGTTTTTCAACACTATCACAAGTGCAAAAAGTCTTTATTCCACACTAATACAAGTGCAAAAGTGGTTTCCTGCACCAACACAAGTGCGAAAAGTGGTTTTTCAACACTAACACAAGTGCAAAAAGTGGCTTTTCAACACTAACACAAGTGCGAAAAGTGGTTTTTTCCACACTAATACAAGTGCAAAAGTGGTTTCCTGCACCAACACAAGTGCGAAAAGTGGTCTTTCAACACTAACACAAGTGCGAAAAGTGGTTTTTCAACACTAACACAAGTGCGAAAAGTGGTTTTTCAACACTAACACAAGTGCGAAAAGTGTTTTTTCCACACTAATACAAGTGCAAAAGTGGTTTCCTGCACCAACACAAGTGCGAAAAGTGGTTTTTCAACACTAACACAAGTGCGAAAAGTGGTTTTTCCACACTAATACAAGTGCAAAAGTGGTTTCCTGCACCAACACAAGTGCGAAAAGTGGTTTTTCAACACTAACACAAGTGCGAAAAGTGGCTTTTCAACACTAACACAAGTGCGAAAAGTGGTTTTTCCACACTAATACAAGTGCAAAAGTGGTTTCCTGCACCAACACAAGTGCGAAAAGTGGTTTTTCAACACTAACACAAGTGCGAAAAGTGGTTTTTCAACACTAACACAAGTGCGAAAAGTGGTTTTTCAACACTAACACAAGTGCGAAAAGTGTTTTTTCCACACTAATACAAGTGCAAAAGTGGTTTCCTGCACCAACACAAGTGCGAAAAGTGGTTTTTCAACACTAACACAAGTGCGAAAAGTGGTTTTTCAACACTATGACAAGTGCAAAAGGTGTTTTTTCCACACTCATACAAGTGCAAAAGTGGTTTCCTGCACCAACACAAGTGCGAAAAGTGGTTTTTCAACACTAACTCAAGTGCGAAAAGTGGTTTTTCAACACTAACACAAGTGCGAAAAGTGGTTTTTCAACACTATCACAAGTGCCAAAAGTGTTTTTTCCACACTAACACAAGTGCAAAAGTGGTTTCCTGCACCAACACAAGTGCGAAAAGTGGTTTTTAAACACTAACACAAATGCGAAAAGTGGTTTTCCAACACTAACACAAGTGCGAAAAGTGGTTTTTCCACACTAATACAAGTGCAATAGTGGTTTCCTGCACCAACACAAGTGCGAAAAGTGGTTTTTCAACACTATCAAAAGTGCAAAAAGTGTTTTTTCCACACTAATACAAGTGCAAAAGTGGTTTCCTGCACCAACACAAGTGCGAAAAGTGGTTTTTTAACACTAACACAAGTGCGAAAAGTGGTTTTTCAACACTAACACAAGTGCGAAAAGTGGTTTTTCAACACTAACACAAGTGCGAAAAGTGTTTTTTCCACACTAATACAAGTGCAAAAGTGGTTTCCTGCACCAACACAAGTGCGAAAGGTGGTTTTTCAACACTAACAAAAGTGCGAAAAGTGGTTTTTCAACACTAACAAAAGTGCGAAAAGTGGTTTTTCAACACTAACACAAGTGCAAAAAGTGGTTTTTCAACACTAACACAAGTGCGAAAAGTGGTTTTTCAACACTAACACAAGTGCGAAAAGTGTTTTTTCAACACTAACACAAGTGCGAAAAGTGTTTTTTCCACACTAATACAAGTGCAAAAGTGGTTTCCTGCACCAACACAAGTGCGAAAAGTAGTTTTTCAACACTAACACAAGTGCGAAAAGTGGATTTTCAACACTAACACAAGTGCGAAAAGTGGTTTTTCAACACTATCACAAGTGCAAAAAGTGTTTTTTCCACACTAATACAAGTGCAAAAGTGGTTTCCTGCACCAACACAAGTGCGAAAAGTGGTTTTTCAACACTAACACAAGTGCGAAAAGTGGTTTTTCAACACTAACACAAGTGCAAAAGTGGTTTTTCAACACTAACACAAGAGCGAAAAGTGTTTTTTCCACACTAATACAAGTGCAAAAGTGGTTTCCTGCACCAACACAAGTGCGAAAAGTGGTTTTTCAACACTAACACAAGTGCGATAAGTGGTTTTTGAACACTAACACAAGTGCGAAAAGTGGTTTTTCAACACTAACACAAGTGCGAAAAGTGATTTTTCCACACTAATACAAGTGCAAAAGTGGTTTCCTGCACCAACACAAGTGCGAAAGGTGGTTTTTCAACACTAACAAAAGTGCGAAAAGTGGTTTTTCAACACTATCACAAGTGCAAAAAGTCTTTATTCCACACTAATACAAGTGCAAAAGTGGTTTCCTGCACCAACACAAGTGCGAAAAGTGGTTTTTCAACACTAACACAAGTGCAAAAAGTGGCTTTTCAACACTAACACAAGTGCGAAAAGTGGTTTTTCCACACTAATACAAGTGTAAAAGTGGTTTCCTGCACCAACACAAGTGCGAAAAGTGGTTTTTCAACACTAACACAAGTGCGAAAAGTGGTTTTTCAACACTAACACAAGTGCGAAAAGTGTTTTTTCAACACTAACACAAGTGCGAAAAGTGGTTTTTCAACACTAACACAAGTGCGAAAAGTGGTTTTTCAACACTAACACAAGTGCGAAAAGTGATTTTTCCACACTAATACAAGTGCAAAAGTGGTTTCCTGCACCAACACAAGTGCGAAAGGTGGTTTTTCAACACTAACAAAAGTGCGAAAAGTGGTTTTTCAACACTATCACAAGTGCAAAAAGTCTTTATTCCACACTAATACAAGTGCAAAAGTGGTTTCCTGCACCAACACAAGTGCGAAAAGTGGTTTTTCAACACTAACACAAGTGCAAAAAGTGGCTTTTCAACACTAACACAAGTGCGAAAAGTGGTTTTTCCACACTAATACAAGTGCAAAAGTGGTTTCCTGCACCAACACAAGTGCGAAAAGTGGTTTTTCAACACTAACACAAGTGCGAAAAGTGGTTTTTCAACACTAACACAAGTGCGAAAAGTGTTTTTTCAACACTAACACAAGTGCGAAAAGTGGTTTTTCAACACTAACACAAGTGCGAAAAGTGTTTTTTCCACACTAATACAAGTGCAAAAGTGGTTTCCTGCACCAACACAAGTGCGAAAAGTGGCTTTTCAACACTAACACAAGTGCGAAAAGTGGTTTTTCCACACTAATACAAGTGCAAAAGTGGTTTCCTGCACCAACACAAGTGCGAAAAGTGGTTTTTCAACACTAACACAAGTGCGAAAAGTGGTTTTTCAACACTAACACAAGTGCGAAAAGTGGTTTTTCAACACTAACACAAGTGCGAAAAGTGTTTTTTCCACACTAATACAAGTGCAAAAGTGGTTTCCTGCACCAACACAAGTGCGAAAAGTGGTTTTTCAACACTAACACAAGTGCGAAAAGTGGTTTTTCAACACTATGACAAGTGCAAAAAGTGTTTTTTCCACACTCATACAAGTGCAAAAGTGGTTTCCTGCACCAACACAAGTGCGAAAAGTGGTTTTTCAACACTAACTCAAGTGCGAAAAGTGGTTTTTCAACACTAACACAAGTGCGAAAAGTGGTTTTTCAACACTATCACAAGTGCCAAAAGTGTTTTTTCCACACTAATACAAGTGCAAAAGTGGTTTCCTGCACCAACACAAGTGCGAAAAGTGGTTTTTCAACACTAACACAAATGCGAAAAGTGGTTTTCCAACACTAACACAAGTGCGAAAAGTGGTTTTTCCACACTAATACAAGTGCAATAGTGGTTTCCTGCACCAACACAAGTGCGAAAAGTGGTTTTTCAACACTATCAAAAGTGCAAAAAGTGTTTTTTCCACACTAATACAAGTGCAAAAGTGGTTTCCTGCACCAACACAAGTGCGAAAAGTGGTTTTTCAACACTAACACAAGTGCGAAAAGTGGTTTTTCAACACTAACACAAGTGCGAAAAGTGGTTTTTCAACACTAACACAAGTGCGAAAAGTGTTTTTTCCACACTAATACAAGTGCAAAAGTGGTTTCCTGCACCAACACAAGTGCGAAAGGTGGTTTTTCAACACTAACAAAAGTGCGAAAAGTGGTTTTTCAACACTAACACAAGTGCAAAAAGTGGTTTTTCAACACTAACACAAGTGCGAAAAGTGGTTTTTCAACACTAACACAAGTGCGAAAAGTGTTTTTTCAACACTAACACAAGTGCGAAAAGTGTTTTTTCCACACTAATACAAGTGCAAAAGTGGTTTCCTGCACCAACACAAGTGCGAAAAGTGGTTTTTCAACACTAACACAAGTGCGAAAAGTGGATTTTCAACACTAACACAAGTGCGAAAAGTGGTTTTTCAACACTATCACAAGTGCAAAAAGTGTTTTTTCCACACTAATACAAGTGCAAAAGTGGTTTCCTGCACCAACATAAGTGCGAAAAGTGGTTTTTCAACACTAACACAAGTGCGAAAAGTGGTTTTTCAACACTAACACAAGTGCAAAAAGTGGTTTTTCAACACTAACACAAGAGCGAAAAGTGTTTTTTCCACACTAATACAAGTGCAAAAGTGGTTTCCTGCACCAACACAAGTGCGAAAAGTGGTTTTTCAACACTAACACAAGTGCGATAAGTGGTTTTTGAACACTAACACAAGTGCGAAAAGTGGTTTTTCAACACTAACACAAGTGCGAAAAGTGATTTTTCCACACTAATACAAGTGCAAAAGTGGTTTCCTGCACCAACACAAGTGCGAAAGGTGGTTTTTCAACACTAACAAAAGTGCGAAAAGTGGTTTTTCAACACTATCACAAGTGCAAAAAGTCTTTATTCCACACTAATACAAGTGCAAAAGTGGTTTCCTGCACCAACACAAGTGCGAAAAGTGGTTTTTCAACACTAACACAAGTGCAAAAAGTGGCTTTTCAACACTAACACAAGTGCGAAAAGTGGTTTTTCCACACTAATACAAGTGCAAAAGTGGTTTCCTGCACCAACACAAGTGCGAAAAGTGGTTTTTCAACACTAACACAAGTGCGAAAAGTGGTTTTTCAACACTAACACAAGTGCGAAAAGTGGTTTTTCAACACTAACACAAGTGCGAAAAGTGGTTTTTCAACACTAACACAAGTGCGAAAAGTGTTTTTTCCACACTAATACAAGTGCAAAAGTGGTTTCCTGCACCAACACAAGTGCGAAAAGTGGTTTTTCAACACTAACACAAGTGCGAAAAGTGGTTTTTCAACACTATGACAAGTGCAAAAAGTGTTTTTTCCACACTCATACAAGTGCAAAAGTGGTTTCCTGCACCAACACAAGTGCGAAAAGTGGTTTTTCAACACTAACACAAGTGCGAAAAGTGGTTTTTCAACACTAACACAAGTGCAAAAAGTGGTTTTTCAACACTAACACAAGAGCGAAAAGTGTTTTTTCCACACTAATACAAGTGCAAAAGTGGTTTCCTGCACCAACACAAGTGCGAAAAGTGGTTTTTCAACACTAACACAAGTGCGATAAGTGGTTTTTGAACACTAACACAAGTGCGAAAAGTGGTTTTTCAACACTAACACAAGTGCGAAAAGTGATTTTTCCACACTAATACAAGTGCAAAAGTGGTTTCCTGCACCAACACAAGTGCGAAAGGTGGTTTTTCAACACTAACAAAAGTGCGAAAAGTGGTTTTTCAACACTATCACAAGTGCAAAAAGTCTTTATTCCACACTAATACAAGTGCAAAAGTGGTTTCCTGCACCAACACAAGTGCGAAAAGTGGTTTTTCAACACTAACACAAGTGCAAAAAGTGGCTTTTCAACACTAACACAAGTGCGAAAAGTGGTTTTTCCACACTAATACAAGTGCAAAAGTGGTTTCCTGCACCAACACAAGTGCGAAAAGTGGTTTTTCAACACTAACACAAGTGCGAAAAGTGGTTTTTCAACACTAACACAAGTGCGATAAGTGGTTTTTCAACACTAACACAAGTGCGAAAAGTGGTTTTTCAACACTAACACAAGTGCGAAAAGTGATTTTTCCCACACTAATACAAGTGCAAAAGTGGTTTCCTGCACCAACACAAGTGCGAAAGGTGGTTTTTCAATACTAACAAAAGTGCGAAAAGTGGTTTTTCAACACTATCACAAGTGCAAAAAGTCTTTATTCCACACTAATACAAGTGCAAAAGTGGTTTCCTGCACCAACACAAGTGCGAAAGTGGTTTTTCAACACTAACACAAGTGCAAAAAGTGGCTTTTCAACACTAACACAAGTGCGAAAAGTGGTTTTTTCCACACTAATACAAGTGCAAAAGTGGTTTCCTGCACCAACACAAGTGCGAAAAGTGGTCTTTCAACACTAACACAAGTGCAAAAAGTGGTTTTTCAACACTAACACAAGTGCGAAAAGTGGTTTTTCAACACTAACACAAGTGCGAAAAGTGTTTTTTCCACACTAATACAAGTGCAAAAGTGGTTTCCTGCACCAACACAAGTGCGAAAAGTGGTTTTTCAACACTAACACAAGTGCGAAAAGTGGTTTTTCCACACTAATACAAGTGCAAAAGTGGTTTCCTGCACCAACACAAGTGCGAAAAGTGGTTTTTCAACACTAACACAAGTGCGAAAAGTGGCTTTCAACACTAACACAAGTGCGAAAAGTGGTTTTTCCACACTAATACAAGTGCAAAAGTGGTTTCCTGCACCAACACAAGTGCGAAAAGTGGTTTTTCAACACTAACACAAGTGCGAAAAGTGGTTTTTCAACACTAACACAAGTGCGAAAAGTGGTTTTTCAACACTAACACAAGTGCGAAAAGTGTTTTTTCCACACTAATACAAGTGCAAAAGTGGTTTCCTGCACCAACACAAGTGCGAAAAGTGGTTTTTCAACACTAACACAAGTGCGAAAAGTGGTTTTCAACACTATGACAAGTGCAAAAAGTGTTTTTTCCACACTCATACAAGTGCAAAAGTGGTTTCCTGCACCAACACAAGTGCGAAAAGTGGTTTTTCAACACTAACTCAAGTGCGAAAAGTGGTTTTTCAACACTAACACAAGTGCGAAAAGTGGTTTTTCAACACTATCACAAGTGCCAAAAGTGTTTTTTCCACACTAATACAAGTGCAAAAGTGGTTTCCTGCACCAACACAAGTGCGAAAAGTGGTTTTTAAACACTAACACAAATGCGAAAAGTGGTTTTCCAACACTAACACAAGTGCGAAAAGTGGTTTTTCCACACTAATACAAGTGCAATAGTGGTTTCCTGCACCAACACAAGTGCGAAAAGTGGTTTTTCAACACTATCAAAAGTGCAAAAAGTGTTTTTTCCACACTAATACAAGTGCAAAAGTGGTTTCCTGCACCAACACAAGTGCGAAAAGTGGTTTTTCAACACTAACACAAGTGCGAAAAGTGGTTTTTCAACACTAACACAAGTGCGAAAAGTGGTTTTTCAACACTAACACAAGTGCGAAAAGTGTTTTTTCCACACTAATACAAGTGCAAAAGTGGTTTCCTGCACCAACACAAGTGCGAAAGGTGGTTTTTCAACACTAACAAAAGTGCGAAAAGTGGTTTTTCAACACTAACACAAGTGCAAAAAGTGGTTTTTCAACACTAACACAAGTGCGAAAAGTGGTTTTTCAACACTAACACAAGTGCGAAAAGTGTTTTTTCAACACTAACACAAGTGCGAAAAGTGTTTTTTCCACACTAATACAAGTGCAAAAGTGGTTTCCTGCACCAACACAAGTGCGAAAAGTAGTTTTTCAACACTAACACAAGTGCGAAAAGTGGATTTTCAACACTAACACAAGTGCGAAAAGTGGTTTTTCAACACTATCACAAGTGCAAAAAGTGTTTTTTCCACACTAATACAAGTGCAAAAGTGGTTTCCTGCACCAACACAAGTGCGAAAAGTGGTTTTTCAACACTAACACAAGTGCGAAAAGTGGTTTTTCAACACTAACACAAGTGCAAAAGTGGTTTTTCAACACTAACACAAGAGCGAAAAGTGTTTTTTCCACACTAATACAAGTGCAAAAGTGGTTTCCTGCACCAACACAAGTGCGAAAAGTGGTTTTTCAACACTAACACAAGTGCGATAAGTGGTTTTTGAACACTAACACAAGTGCGAAAAGTGGTTTTTCAACACTAACACAAGTGCGAAAAGTGATTTTTCCACACTAATACAAGTGCAAAAGTGGTTTCCTGCACCAACACAAGTGCGAAAGGTGGTTTTTCAACACTAACAAAAGTGCGAAAAGTGGTTTTTCAACACTATCACAAGTGCAAAAAGTCTTTATTCCACACTAATACAAGTGCAAAAGTGGTTTCCTGCACCAACACAAGTGCGAAAAGTGGTTTTTCAACACTAACACAAGTGCAAAAAGTGGCTTTTCAACACTAACACAAGTGCGAAAAGTGGTTTTTCCACACTAATACAAGTGCAAAAGTGGTTTCCTGCACCAACACAAGTGCGAAAAGTGGTTTTTCAACACTAACACAAGTGCGAAAAGTGGTTTTTCAACACTAACACAAGTGCGAAAAGTGTTTTTTCAACACTAACACAAGTGCGAAAAGTGGTTTTTCAACACTAACACAAGTGCGAAAAGTGTTTTTTCCACACTAATACAAGTGCAAAAGTGGTTTCCTGCACCAACACAAGTGCGAAAAGTGGTTTTTCAACACTAACACAAGTGCGAAAAGTGGTTTTTCAACACTATGACAAGTGCAAAAAGTGTTTTTTCCACACTCATACAAGTGCAAAAGTGGTTTCCTGCACCAACACAAGTGCGAAAAGTGGTTTTTCAACACTAACTCAAGTGCGAAAAGTGGTTTTTCAACACTAACACAAGTGCGAAAAGTGGTTTTTCAACACTATCACAAGTGCAAAAAGTGTTTTTTCCACACTAATACAAGTGCAAAAGTGGTTTCCTGCACCAACACGAGTGCAAAAAGTGGTTTTTCAACACTAACACAAGTGCAAAAAGTGGTTTTTCAACACTATCACAAGTGCAAAAAGTGTTTTTCCACACTAATACAAGTGCAAAAGTGGTTTCCTGCTCCAACACAAGTGCAAAAAGTGGTTTTTCGACACTAACACAAGTGCAAAAAGTGGTTTTTCAACACTAACACAAGTGCGAAAAGTGGTTTTTCAACACTAACACAAGTGCGAAAAGTGGTTTTTCAACACTATCACAAGTGCAAAAAGTGTTTTTTCCACACTAATATAAGTGCAAAAGTGGTTTCCTGCACCAACACAAGTGCGAAAAGTGGTTTTTCAACACTAACACAAGTGCGAAAAGTGGTTTTTCAACACTACCACAAGTGCAATAAGTGGTTTTTCCACACTAATACAGTGCAAAAGTGGTTTTCTGCACCAACACAAGTGCGAAAAGTGGATTTTCAACACTAACACAAGTGCGAAAAGTGGTTTTTCCACACTAATACAAGTGCAAAAGTGGTTTCCTGCACCAACACAAGTGCGAAAAGTGGTTTTTCAACACTAACACAAGTGCGAAAAGTGGTTTTTCAACACTAACACAAGTGCGAAAAGTGGTTTTTCAACACTAACACAAGAGCGAAAAGTGTTTTTTCCACACTAATACAAGTGCAAAAGTGGTTTCCTGCACCAACACAAGTGCGAAAAGTGGTTTTTCAACACTAACACAAGTGCAAAAAGTGGTTTTTCAACACTAACACAAGTGCGAAAAGTGGTTTTTCAACACTAACACAAGTGCGAAAAGTGGTTTTTCAACACTAACACAAGTGCAAAAAGTGGTTTTTCAACACTAACACAAGAGCGAAAAGTGTTTTTTCCACACTAATACAAGTGCAAAAGTGGTTTCCTGCACCAACACAAGTGCGAAAAGTGGTTTTGCAACACGAACACAAGTGCGATAAGTGGTTTTTCAACACTAACACAAGTGCGAAAAGTGGTTTTCAACACTAACACAAGTGCGAAAAGTGATTTTTCCACACTAATACAAGTGCAAAAGTGGTTTCCTGCACCAACACAAGTGCGAAAGGTGGTTTTTCAACACTAACAAAAGTGCGAAAAGTGGTTTTTCAACACTATCACAAGTGCAAAAAGTCTTTATTCCACACTAATACAAGTGCAAAAGTGGTTTCCTGCACCAACACAAGTGCGAAAAGTGGTTTTTCAACACTAACACAAGTGCAAAAAGTGGCTTTTCAACACCAACAGAAGTGCGAAAAGTGGTCTTTCAACACTAACACAAGTGCGAAAAGTGGTTTTTCAACACTAACACAAGTGCGAAAAGTGGTTTTTCAACACTAACACAAGTGCGAAAAGTGTTTTTTCCACACTAATACAAGTGCAAAAGTGGTTTCCTGCACCAACACAAGTGCGAAAAGTGGTTTTTCAACACTAACACAAGTGCGAAAAGTGGTTTTTCCACACTAATACAAGTGCAAAAGTGGTTTCCTGCACCAACACAAGTGCGAAAAGTGGTTTTTCAACACTAACACAAGTGCGAAAAGTGGCTTTTCAACACTAACACAAGTGCGAAAAATGGTTTTTCCACACTAACACAAGTGCAAAAGTGGTTTCCTGCACCAACACAAGTGCGAAAAGTGGTTTTTCAACACTAACACAAGTGCGAAAAGTGGTTTTTCAACACTAACACAAGTGCGAAAAGTGGTTTTTCAACACTAACACAAGTGCGAAAAGTGTTTTTTCCACACTAATACAAGTGCAAAAGTGGTTTCCTGCACCAACACAAGTGCGAAAAGTGGTTTTTCAACACTAACATAAGTGCGAAAAGTGGTTTTTCAACACTATGACAAGGGCAAAAAGTGATTTTTCCACACTAATACAAGTGCAAAAGTGGTTTCCTGCACCAACACAAGTGCGAAAGGTGGTTTTTCAATACTAACAAAAGTGCGAAAAGTGGTTTTTCAACACTATCACAAGTGCAAAAAGTCTTTATTCCACACTAATACAAGTGCAAAAGTGGTTTCCTGCACCAACACAAGTGCGAAAAGTGGTTTTTCAACACTAACACAAGTGCAAAAAGTGGCTTTTCAACACTAACACAAGTGCGAAAAGTGGTTTTTTCCACACTAATACAAGTGCAAAAGTGGTTTCCTGCACCAACACAAGTGCGAAAAGTGGTCTTTCAACACTAACACAAGTGCAAAAAGTGGTTTTTCAACACTAACACAAGTGCGAAAAGTGGTTTTTCAACACTAACACAAGTGCGAAAAGTGTTTTTTCCACACTAATACAAGTGCAAAAGTGGTTTCCTGCACCAACACAAGTGCGAAAAGTGGTTTTTCAACACTAACACAAGTGCGAAAAGTGGTTTTTCCACACTAATACAAGTGCAAAAGTGGTTTCCTGCACCAACACAAGTGCGAAAAGTGGTTTTTCAACACTAACACAAGTGCGAAAAGTGGCTTTTCAACACTAACACAAGTGCGAAAAGTGGTTTTTCCACACTAATACAAGTGCAAAAGTGGTTTCCTGCACCAACACAAGTGCGAAAAGTGGTTTTTCAACACTAACACAAGTGCGAAAAGTGGTTTTTCAACACTAACACAAGTGCGAAAAGTGGTTTTTCAACACTAACACAAGTGCGAAAAGTGTTTTTTCCACACTAATACAAGTGCAAAAGTGGTTTCCTGCACCAACACAAGTGCGAAAAGTGGTTTTTCAACACTAACACAAGTGCGAAAAGTGGTTTTTCAACACTATGACAAGTGCAAAAAGTGTTTTTTCCACACTCATACAAGTGCAAAAGTGGTTTCCTGCACCAACACAAGTGCGAAAAGTGGTTTTTCAACACTAACTCAAGTGCGAAAAGTGGTTTTTCAACACTAACACAAGTGCGAAAAGTGGTTTTTCAACACTATCACAAGTGCCAAAAGTGTTTTTTCCACACTAATACAAGTGCAAAAGTGGTTTCCTGCACCAACACAAGTGCGAAAAGTGGTTTTTAAACACTAACACAAATGCGAAAAGTGGTTTTCCAACACTAACACAAGTGCGAAAAGTGGTTTTTCCACACTAATACAAGTGCAATAGTGGTTTCCTGCACCAACACAAGTGCGAAAAGTGGTTTTTCAACACTATCAAAAGTGCAAAAAGTGTTTTTTCCACACTAATACAAGTGCAAAAGTGGTTTCCTGCACCAACACAAGTGCGAAAAGTGGTTTTTCAACACTAACACAAGTGCGAAAAGTGGTTTTTGAACACTAACACAAGTGCGAAAAGTGGTTTTTCAACACTAACACAAGTGCGAAAAGTGATTTTTCCACACTAATACAAGTGCAAAAGTGGTTTCCTGCACCAACACAAGTGCGAAAGGTGGTTTTTCAACACTAACAAAAGTGCGAAAAGTGGTTTTTCAACACTATCACAAGTGCAAAAAGTCTTTATTCCACACTAATACAAGTGCAAAAGTGGTTTCCTGCACCAACACAAGTGCGAAAAGTGGTTTTTCAACACTAACACAAGTGCAAAAAGTGGCTTTTCAACACTAACACAAGTGCGAAAAGTGGTTTTTCCACACTAATACAAGTGCAAAAGTGGTTTCCTGCACCAACACAAGTGCGAAAAGTGGTTTTTCAACACTAACACAAGTGCGAAAAGTGGTTTTTCAACACTAACACAAGTGCGATAAGTGGTTTTTCAACACTAACACAAGTGCGAAAAGTGGTTTTTCAACACTAACACAAGTGCGAAAAGTGATTTTTCCACACTAATACAAGTGCAAAAGTGGTTTCCTGCACCAACACAAGTGCGAAAGGTGGTTTTTCAATACTAACAAAAGTGCGAAAAGTGGTTTTTCAACACTATCACAAGTGCAAAAAGTCTTTATTCCACACTAATACAAGTGCAAAAGTGGTTTCCTGCACCAACACAAGTGCGAAAAGTGGTTTTTCAACACTAACACAAGTGCAAAAAGTGGCTTTTCAACACTAACACAAGTGCGAAAAGTGGTTTTTTCCACACTAATACAAGTGCAAAAGTGGTTTCCTGCACCAACACAAGTGCGAAAAGTGGTCTTTCAACACTAACACAAGTGCAAAAAAGTGGTTTTTCAACACTAACACAAGTGCGAAAAGTGGTTTTTCAACACTAACACAAGTGCGAAAAGTGTTTTTTCCACACTAATACAAGTGCAAAAGTGGTTTCCTGCACCAACACAAGTGCGAAAAGTGGTTTTTCAACACTAACACAAGTGCGAAAAGTGGTTTTTCCACACTAATACAAGTGCAAAAGTGGTTTCCTGCACCAACACAAGTGCGAAAAGTGGTTTTTCAACACTAACACAAGTGCGAAAAGTGGCTTTTCAACACTAACACAAGTGCGAAAAGTGGTTTTTCCACACTAATACAAGTGCAAAAGTGGTTTCCTGCACCAACACAAGTGCGAAAAGTGGTTTTTCAACACTAACACAAGTGCGAAAAGTGGTTTTTCAACACTAACACAAGTGCGAAAAGTGGTTTTTCAACACTAACACAAGTGCGAAAAGTGTTTTTTCCACACTAATACAAGTGCAAAAGTGGTTTCCTGCACCAACACAAGTGCGAAAAGTGGTTTTTCAACACTAACACAAGTGCGAAAAGTGGTTTTTCAACACTATGACAAGTGCAAAAAGTGTTTTTCCACACTCATACAAGTGCAAAAGTGGTTTCCTGCACCAACACAAGTGCGAAAAGTGGTTTTTCAACACTAACTCAAGTGCGAAAAGTGGTTTTTCAACACTAACACAAGTGCGAAAAGTGGTTTTTCAACACTATCACAAGTGCCAAAAGTGTTTTTTCCACACTAATACAAGTGCAAAAGTGGTTTCCTGCACCAACACAAGTGCGAAAAGTGGTTTTTAAACACTAACACAAATGCGAAAAGTGGTTTTCCAACACTAACACAAGTGCGAAAAGTGGTTTTTCCACACTAATACAAGTGCAATAGTGGTTTCCTGCACCAACACAAGTGCGAAAAGTGGTTTTTCAACACTATCAAAAGTGCAAAAAGTGTTTTTTCCACACTAATACAAGTGCAAAAGTGGTTTCCTGCACCAACACAAGTGCGAAAAGTGGTTTTTCAACACTAACACAAGTGCGAAAAGTGGTTTTTCAACACTAACACAAGTGCGAAAAGTGGTTTTTCAACACTAACACAAGTGCGAAAAGTGTTTTTTCCACACTAATACAAGTGCAAAAGTGGTTTCCTGCACCAACACAAGTGCGAAAGGTGGTTTTTCAACACTAACAAAAGTGCGAAAAGTGGTTTTTCAACACTAACACAAGTGCAAAAAGTGGTTTTTCAACACTAACACAAGTGCGAAAAGTGGTTTTTCAACACTAACACAAGTGCGAAAAGTGTTTTTTCAACACTAACACAAGTGCGAAAAGTGTTTTTTCCACACTAATACAAGTGCAAAAGTGGTTTCCTGCACCAACACAAGTGCGAAAAGTAGTTTTTCAACACTAACACAAGTGCGAAAAGTGGATTTTCAACACTAACACAAGTGCGAAAAGTGGTTTTTCAACACTATCACAAGTGCAAAAGTGTTTTTTCCACACTAATACAAGTGCAAAAGTGGTTTCCTGCACAACACAAGTGCGAAAAGTGGTTTTTCAACACTAACACAAGTGCGAAAAGTGGTTTTTTCAACACTAACACAAGTGCAAAAGTGGTTTTTCAACACTAACACAAGAGCGAAAAGTGTTTTTTCCACACTAATACAAGTGCAAAAGTGGTTTCCTGCACCAACACAAGTGCGAAAAGTGGTTTTTCAACACTAACACAAGTGCGATAAGTGGTTTTTGAACACTAACACAAGTGCGAAAAGTGGTTTTTCAACACTAACACAAGTGCGAAAAGTGATTTTTCCACACTAATACAAGTGCAAAAGTGGTTTCCTGCACCAACACAAGTGCGAAAGGTGGTTTTTCAACACTAACAAAGTGCGAAAAGTGGTTTTTCAACACTATCACAAGTGCAAAAAGTCTTTATTCCACACTAATACAAGTGCAAAAGTGGTTTCCTGCACCAACACAAGTGCGAAAAGTGGTTTTTCAACACTAACACAAGTGCAAAAAGTGGCTTTTCAACACTAACACAAGTGCGAAAAGTGGTTTTTCCACACTAATACAAGTGCAAAAGTGGTTTCCTGCACAACACAAGTGCGAAAAGTGGTTTTTCAACACTAACACAAGTGCGAAAAGTGGTTTTTCAACACTAACACAAGTGCGAAAAGTGTTTTTTCAACACTAACACAAGTGCGAAAAGTGGTTTTCAACACTAACACAAGTGCGAAAAGTGTTTTTTCCACACTAATACAAGTGCAAAAGTGGTTTCCTGCACCAACACAAGTGCGAAAAGTGGTTTTTCAACACTAACACAAGTGCGAAAAGTGGTTTTTCAACACTATGACAAGTGCAAAAAGTGTTTTTTCCACACTCATACAAGTGCAAAAGTGGTTTCCTGCACCAACACAAGTGCGAAAAGTGGTTTTTCAACACTAACTCAAGTGCGAAAAGTGGTTTTCAACACTAACACAAGTGCGAAAAGTGGTTTTTCAACACTATCACAAGTGCAAAAAGTGTTTTTTCCACACTAATACAAGTGCAAAAGTGGTTTCCTGCACCAACACGAGTGCAAAAAGTGGTTTTTCAACACTAACACAAGTGCAAAAAGTGGTTTTTCAACACTATCACAAGTGCAAAAAGTGTTTTTCCACACTAATACAAGTGCAAAAGTGGTTTCCTGCTCCAACACAAGTGCAAAAAGTGGTTTTTCGACACTAACACAAGTGCAAAAAGTGGTTTTTCAACACTAACACAAGTGCGAAAAGTGGTTTTTCAACACTAACACAAGTGCGAAAAGTGGTTTTTTCAACACTATCACAAGTGCAAAAAGTGTTTTTTCCACACTAATATAAGTGCAAAAGTGGTTTCCTGCACCAACACAAGTGCGAAAAGTGGTTTTTCAACACTAACACAAGTGCGAAAAGTGGTTTTTCAACACTACCACAAGTGCAATAAGTGGTTTTTCCACACTAATACAAGTGCAAAAGTGGTTTTCTGCACCAACACAAGTGCGAAAAGTGGATTTTCAACACTAACACAAGTGCGAAAAGTGGTTTTTCCACACTAATACAAGTGCAAAAGTGGTTTCCTGCACCAACACAAGTGCGAAAAGTGGTTTTTCAACACTAACACAAGTGCGAAAAGTGGTTTTTCAACACTAACACAAGTGCGAAAAGTGGTTTTTCAACACTAACACAAGAGCGAAAAGTGTTTTTTCCACACTAATACAAGTGCAAAAGTGGTTTCCTGCACCAACACAAGTGCGAAAAGTGGTTTTTCAACACTAACACAAGAGCGAAAAGTGTTTTTTCCACACTAATACAAGTGCAAAAGTGGTTTCCTGCACCAACACAAGTGCGAAAAGTGGTTTTGCAACACGAACACAAGTGCGATAAGTGGTTTTTCAACACTAACACAAGTGCGAAAAGTGGTTTTTTCAACACTAACACAAGTGCGAAAAGTGGTTTTTCAACACTAACACAAGTGCGAAAAGTGTTTTTCAACACTATGACAAGTGCAAAAAGTGTTTTTTCCACACTCATACAAGTGCAAAAGTGGTTTCCTGCACCAACACAAGTGCGAAAAGTGGTTTTTCAACACTAACTCAAGTGCGAAAAGTGGTTTTTCAACACTAACACAAGTGCGAAAAGTGGTTTTTCAACACTATCACAAGTGCCAAAAGTGTTTTTTTCCACACTAATACAAGTGCAAAAGTGGTTTCCTGCACCAACACAAGTGCGAAAAGTGGTTTTTAAACACTAACACAAATGCGAAAAGTGGTTTTCCAACACTAACACAAGTGCGAAAAGTGGTTTTTCCACACTAATACAAGTGCAATAGTGGTTTCCTGCACCAACACAAGTGCGAAAAGTGGTTTTTCAACACTATCAAAAGTGCAAAAAGTGTTTTTTCCACACTAATACAAGTGCAAAAGTGGTTTCCTGCACCAACACAAGTGCGAAAAGTGGTTTTTCAACACTAACACAAGTGCGAAAAGTGGTTTTTCAACACTAACACAAGTGCGAAAAGTGGTTTTTTCAACACTAACACAAGTGCGAAAAGTGTTTTTTCCACACTAATACAAGTGCAAAAGTGGTTTCCTGCACCAACACAAGTGCGAAAGGTGGTTTTTCAACACTAACAAAAGTGCGAAAAGTGGTTTTTCAACACTAACACAAGTGCAAAAAGTGGTTTTTCAACACTAACACAAGTGCGAAAAGTGGTTTTTCAACACTAACACAAGTGCGAAAAGTGTTTTTTCAACACTAACACAAGTGCGAAAAGTGTTTTTTCCACACTAATACAAGTGCAAAAGTGGTTTCCTGCACCAACACAAGTGCGAAAGTAGTTTTTCAACACTAACACAAGTGCGAAAAGTGGATTTTCAACACTAACACAAGTGCGAAAAGTGGTTTTTCAACACTATCACAAGTGCAAAAAGTGTTTTTTCCACACTAATACAAGTGCAAAAGTGGTTTCCTGCACCAACACAAGTGCGAAAAGTGGTTTTTCAACACTAACACAAGTGCGAAAAGTGGTTTTTCAACACTAACACAAGTGCAAAAGTGGTTTTTCAACACTAACACAAGAGCGAAAAGTGTTTTTTCCACACTAATACAAGTGCAAAAGTGG
>NW_027617867.1:0-94000 GCF_964187855.1 Myxine glutinosa
TTGAAAAACCACTTTTCTCACTTGTGTTAGTGTTGAAAAACCACTTTTCGCACTTGTGTTGGTGCAGGAAACCACTTTTGCACTTGTATTAGTGTGGAAAAAACACTTTTTGCACTTGTGATAGTGTTGAAAAACGACTTTTTGTACTTGTGTTAGTGTTGAAAAACCACTTTTAGCACTTGTGTTGGTGCAGGAAACCACTTTTGCACTTGTATTAGTGTGGAAAAACCACTTTTCGCACTTGTGTTAGTGTTGAAAAACCACTTTTCGCACTTGTGTTAGTGTTGAAAAACCACTTTTGCACTTGTATTAGTGTGGAAAAAACACTTTTTGCACTTATAATAGTGTTGAAAAACCACTTTTCGCACTTGTGTTAGTGTTGAAAAACCACTTTTCGCACTTGTGTTGGTGCAGGAAACCACTTTTGCACTTGTATTAGTGTGGAAAAACCACTTTTCGCACTTGTGTTAGTGTTGAAAAACCACTTTTCGCACTTGTGTTGTTGCAGGAAACCACTTTTGCACTTGTATTAGTGTGGAAAAAACACTTTTCGCACTTGTGTTAGTGTTGAAAAACCACTTTTCGCACATGTGTTGATGCAGGAAACCACTTTTGCACTTGTATTAGTGTAGAGAAACCACTTTTCGCACTTGTGTTAGTGTTGAAAAACCACTTTTCGCACTGGTGTTGGTGAAGGAAACCACTTTTCGCACTTGTGTTAGTGTTGAAAAACCACTTTTCGCACTTGTGTTAGTGTTGAAAAACCACTTTTCGCACTTGTGTTGGTGCAGGAAACCACTTTTGCACTTGTATTAGTGTGGAAAAAACCACTTTTCGCACTTGTGTTAGTGTTGAAAAACCACTTTTCGCACTTGTGTTAGTGTTGAAAAACCACTTTTGCACTTGTATTAGTGTGGAAAAAACACTTTTTGCACTTGTGATAGTGTCGAAAAACCACTTTTCGCACTTGTGTTAGTGTGGAAAAAACACTTTTTGCACTTGTGATAGTGTTGAAAAACGACATTTTGCACTTGTGTTAGTGTTGAAAAACCACTTTTTGCACTTGTGTTGGTGCAGGAAACCACTTTTGCACTTGTATTAGTGTGGAAAAACCACTTTTCGCACTTGTGTTAGTGTTGAAAAACCACTTTTCACACTTGTGTTCGTGTTGAAAACCCACTTTTCGCACTTGTGTTTGTGCAGGAAACCACTTTTGCACTTGTATTAGTGTGCAAAAAACACTTTTTGCACTTGTGATAGTGTTGAAAAAACACTTTTTGCACTTGTGTTAGTGTTGAAAAACCACTTTTCGCACTTGTGTTGGTGCAGGAAACCACTTTTGCACTTGTATTAGTGTGGAAAAACCACTTTTCGCACTTGTGTTAGTGTTGAAAAACCACTTTTCGCACTGGTGTTGGTGAAGGAAACCACTTTTCGCACTTGTGTTAGTGTTGAAAACCCACATTTCGCACTTGTGTTAGTGTTGAAAATCCACTTTTCGCACTTGTGTTGGTGCAGGAAACCACTTTTGCACTTGTATTAGTGTGGAAAAAACACTTTTTGCACTTGTGTTTGTGTTGAAAAACCACTTTTCGCACTTGTGTTGGTGCAGGAAACCACTTTTGCACTTGTATTAGTGTGGAAAAACCACTTTTCGCACTTGTGTTAGTGTTGAAAAACCACTTTTCGCACTTGTGTTGTTGCAGGAAACCACTTTTGCACTTGTATTAGTGTGGAAAAACACTTTTCGCACTTGTGTTAGAGTTGAAAAACCACTTTTCGCACATGTGTTGATGCAGGAAACCACTTTTGCACTTGTATTAGTGTAGAAAAACCACTTTTCGCACTTGTGTTAGTGTTGAAAAACCACTTTTCGCACTGGTGTTGGTGAAGGAAACCACTTTTCGCACTTGTGTTAGTGTTGAAAAACCACTTTTCGCACTTGTGTTAGTGTTGAAAAACCACTTTTCGCACTTGTGTTGGTGCAGGAAACCACTTTTGCACTTGTATTAGTGTGGAAAAAACCACTTTTCACACTTGTGTTAGTGTTGAAAAACCACTTTTCGCACTTGTGTTAGTGTTGAAAAACCACTTTTGCACTTGTATTAGTGTGGAAAAAACACTTTTTGCACTTGTGATAGTGTCGAAAAACCACTTTTCGCACTTGTGTTAGTGTGGAAAAAACACTTTTTGCACTTGTGATAGTGTTGAAAAACGACATTTTGCACTTGTGTTAGTGTTGAAAAACCACTTTTTGCACTTGTGTTGGTGCAGGAAACCACTTTTGCACTTGTATTAGTGTGGAAAAACCACTTTTCGCACTTGTGTTAGTGTTGAAAAACCACTTTTCACACTTGTGTTCGTGTTGAAAACCCACTTTTCGCACTAGTGTTTGTGCAGGAAACCACTTTTGCACTTGTATTAGTGTGCAAAAAACACTTTTTGCACTTGTGATAGTGTTGAAAAAACACTTTTTGCACTTGTGTTAGTGTTGAAAAACCACTTTTCGCACTTGTGTTGGTGCAGGAAACCACTTTTGCACTTGTATTAGTGTGGAAAAACCACTTTTCGCACTTGTGTTAGTGTTGAAAAACCACTTTTCGCACTGGTGTTGGTGAAGGAAACCACTTTTCGCACTTGTGTTAGTGTTGAAAACCCACTTTTCGCACTTGTGTTAGTGTTGAAAATCCACTTTTCGCACTTGTGTTGGTGCAGGAAACCACTTTTGCACTTGTATTAGTGTGGAAAAAACACTTTTTGCACTTGTGTTAGTGTTGGAAAACCACTTTTCGCACTTGTGTTGGTGCAGGAAACCACTTTTGCACTTGTATTAGTGTGGAAAAAACACTTTTTGCACTTGTGATAGTGTTGAAAAACCACTTTTCGCACTTGTGTTAGTGTTGAAAAACCACTTTTCACACCTGTGTTGGTGCAGGAAACCACTTTTGCACTTGTATTAGTGTGGAAAAAACACTTTTTGCACTTGTGATAGTGTTGAAAAGCGACTTTTCGTACTTGTGTTAGTGTTGAAAAACCACTTTTCGCACTTGTGTTAGTGTTGAAAAACCACTTTTCGCACTGGTGTTGGTGAAGGAAACCACTTTTCGCACTTGTGTTAGTGTTGAAAAACCACTTTTCGCACTTGTGTTAGTGTTGAAAAACCACTTTTCGCACTTGTGTTGGTGCAGGAAACCACTTTTGCACTTGTATTAGTGTGGAAAAAACCACTTTTCACACTTGTGTTAGTGTTGAAAAACCACTTTTCGCACTTGTGTTAGTGTTGAAAAACCACTTTTGCACTTGTATTAGTGTGGAAAAAACACTTTTTGCACTTGTGATAGTGTCGAAAAACCACTTTTCGCACTTGTGTTAGTGTGGAAAAAACACTTTTTGCACTTGTGATAGTGTTGAAAAACGACATTTTGCACTTGTGTTAGTGTTGAAAAACCACTTTTTGCACTTGTGTTGGTGCAGGAAACCACTTTTGCACTTGTATTAGTGTGGAAAAACCACTTTTCGCACTTGTGTTAGTGTTGAAAAACCACTTTTCACACTTGTGTTCGTGTTGAAAACCCACTTTTCGCACTTGTGTTTGTGCAGGAAACCACTTTTGCACTTGTATTAGTGTGCAAAAAACACTTTTTGCACTTGTGATAGTGTTGAAAAAACACTTTTTGCACTTGTGTTAGTGTTGAAAAACCACTTTTCGCACTTGTGTTGGTGCAGGAAACCACTTTTGCACTTGTATTAGTGTGGAAAAACCACTTTTCGCACTTGTGTTAGTGTTGAAAAACCACTTTTCGCACTGGTGTTGGTGAAGGAAACCACTTTTCGCACTTGTGTTAGTGTTGAAAACCCACTTTTCGCACTTGTGTTCGTGTTGAAAATCCACTTTTCGCACTTGTGTTGGTGCAGGAAACCACTTTTGCACTTGTATTAGTGTGGAAAAAACACTTTTTGCACTTGTGTTAGTGTTGACAAACCACTTTTCGCACTTGTGTTGGTGCAGGAAACCACTTTTGCACTTGTATTAGTGTGGAAAAAACACTTTTTGCACTTGTGATAGTGTTGAAAAACCACTTTTCGCACTTGTGTTAGTGTTGAAAAACCACTTTTCACACCTGTGTTGGTGCAGGAAACCACTTTTGCACTTGTATTAGTGTGGAAAAAACACTTTTTGCACTTGTGATAGTGTTGAAAAACGACTTTTCGTACTTGTGTTAGTGTTGAAAAACCACTTTTCGCACTTGTGTTGGTGCAGGAAACCACTTTTGCACTTCTATTAGTGTGGAAAAAACACTTTTTGCACTTGTGATAGTGTTGAAAAACCACTTTTCGCACTTGTGTTAGTGTTGAAAAACCACTTTTCGCACTTGTGTTAGTGTTGAAACACCACTTTTCGCACTTGTGTTGGTGCAGGAAACCACTTTTGCACTTGTATTAGTGTGGAAAAAACACTTTTTGCACTTGTGATAGTGTGGAAAATCCACTTTTTGCACTTGTGTTAGTGTTGAAAAAACCACTTTTCGCACTTGAGTTGGTGCAGGAAACCACTTTTGCACTTGTATTAGTGTGGAAAAAACACTTTTCGCACTTGTGTTAGTGTTGAAAAACCACTTTTCGCACTTGTGTTAGTGTTGAAAAACCACTTTTTGCACTTGTGTTGGTGCAGGAAACCACTTGTGTTGGTGCAGGAAACAACTTTTGCACTTGTATTAGTGTGGAAAAACCACTTTTCGCACTTGTGTTAGTGTTGAAAAACCACTTTTCGCACTTGTGTTAGTGTTGAAAAACCACTTTTCGCACTTGTGTTGGTGCAGGAAACCACTTCTGCATTTGTATTAGTGTGGAAAAACCACTTTTCGCACTTGTGTTAGTTGAAAAACCACTTTTCGCACTTGTGTTGGTGCAGGAAACCACTTGTGTTGGTGCAGGAAACAACTTTTGCACTTGTATTAGTGTGGAAAAACCACTTTTCGCACTTGTGTTAGTGTTGAAAAACCACTTTTCGCACTTGTGTTAGTGTTGAAAAACCACTTTTCGCACTTGTGTTGGTGCAGGAAACCACTTCTGCACTTGTATTAGTGTGGAAAAACCACTTTTCGCACTTGTGTTAGTGTTGAAAAACCACTTTTCGCACTTGTGTTAGTGTTGAAAAACCACTTTTGCACTTGTATCAGTGTGGAAAAAACCCTTTTGCACTTGTGATAGTGTTGAAAAACCACTTTTTGCACTTGCGTTGGTGCAGGAAACCACTTTTGCACTTGTATTAGTGTGGAAAAAACACTTTTTGCACTTATATTAGTGTGGAAAACCCACTTTTCGCAATTGTGTTAGTTGTGAAAAACCACTTTTCGCACTTGTGTTGGTGCAGGAAACCACTTTTGCACTTGTATTAGTATGGAAAAACCACTTTTTGCACTTGTGTTGGTGCAGGAAACCACTTTTGCACTTGTATTAGTGTGGAAAAAACACTTTTTGCACTTGTGATAGTGTTGAAAAACCACTTTTCGCACTTGTGTTAGTGTTGAAAAACCACTTTTCGCACTTGTGTTGGTGCAGGAAACCACTTTTGCACTTGTATTAGTGTGGAAAAACCACTTTTCGCACTTGTGTTAGTGTTGAAAAACCACTTTTCGCACTTGTGTTAGTGTTGAAAATCCACTTGTCGCACTTGTGTTGTTGCAGGAAACCACTTTTGCACTTGTATTAGTGTGGAAAAACCACTTTTCACACTTGTGTTAGTGTTGAAAAACCACTTTTCGCACTTGTGTTGTTGCAGGAAACCACTTTTGCACTTGTATTTGTGTGGAAAAAACTCTTTTCGCACTTGTGTTAGTGTTGAAAAACCACTTTTCGCACTTGTGTTAGTGTTGAAAAACCACTTTTTGCACTTGTGTTAGTGTTGAAAAACCACTTTTCGCACTTGTGTTGGTGCAGGAAACCACTTGTGTTGGTGCAGGAAACAACTTTTGCACTTGTATTAGTGTGGCAAAAACCACTTTTCGCACTTGTGTTACTGTTGAAAAACCACTTTTCGCACTTGTGTTAGTGTTGAAAAACCACTTTTCGCACTTGTGTTGGTGCAGGAAACCACTTTTGCACTTGTATTAGTGTGGAAAAACCACTTTTCGCACTTGTGTTAGTGTTGAAAAACCACTTTTCGCACTTGTGTTAGTGTTGAAAAACCACTTTTGCACTTGTATTAGTGTGGAAAAAACACTTTTTGCACTTGTGTTAGTGTTGAAAAACCACTTTTCGCACTTGTGTTGGTGCAGGAAACCACTTTTGCACTTGTATTAGTGTGGAAAAAACCACTTTTCACACTTGTGTTAGTGTTGAAAAACCACTTTTCGCACTTGTGTTAGTGTTGAAAAACCACTTTTGCACTTGTATTAGTGTGGAAAAAACACTTTTTGCACTTGTGATAGTGTCGAAAAACCACTTTTCGCACTTGTGTTAGTGTGGAAAAAACACTTTTTGCACTTGTGATAGTGTTGAAAAACGACATTTTGCACTTGTGTTAGTGTTGAAAAACCACTTTTTGCACTTGTGTTGGTGCAGGAAACCACTTTTGCACTTGTATTAGTGTGGAAAAACCACTTTTCGCACTTGTGTTAGTGTTGAAAAACCACTTTTCACACTTGTGTTCGTGTTGAAAACCCACTTTTCGCACTTGTGTTTGTGCAGGAAACCACTTTTGCACTTGTATTAGTGTGCAAAAAACACTTTTTGCACTTGTGATAGTGTTGAAAAAACACTTTTTGCACTTGTGTTAGTGTTGAAAAACCACTTTTCGCACTTGTGTTGGTGCAGGAAACCACTTTTGCACTTGTATTAGTGTGGAAAAACCACTTTTCGCACTTGTGTTAGTGTTGAAAAACCACTTTTCGCACTGGTGTTGGTGAAGGAAACCACTTTTCGCACTTGTGTTAGTGTTGAAAACCCACTTTTCGCACTTGTGTTCGTGTTGAAAATCCACTTTTCGCACTTGTGTTGGTGCAGGAAACCACTTTTGCACTTGTATTAGTGTGGAAAAAACACTTTTTGCACTTGTGTTAGTGTTGACAAACCACTTTTCGCACTTGTGTTGGTGCAGGAAACCACTTTTGCACTTGTATTAGTGTGGAAAAAACACTTTTTGCACTTGTGATAGTGTTGAAAAACCACTTTTCGCACTTGTGTTAGTGTTGAAAAACCACTTTTCACACCTGTGTTGGTGCAGGAAACCACTTTTGCACTTGTATTAGTGTGGAAAAAACACTTTTTGCACTTGTGATAGTGTTGAAAAACGACTTTTCGTACTTGTGTTAGTGTTGAAAAACCACTTTTCGCACTTGTGTTGGTGCAGGAAACCACTTTTGCACTTCTATTAGTGTGGAAAAAACACTTTTTGCACTTGTGATAGTGTTGAAAAACCACTTTTCGCACTTGTGTTAGTGTTGAAAAACCACTTTTCGCACTTGTGTTAGTGTTGAAACACCACTTTTCGCACTTGTGTTGGTGCAGGAAACCACTTTTGCACTTGTATTAGTGTGGAAAAAACACTTTTTGCACTTGTGATAGTGTGGAAAATCCACTTTTTGCACTTGTGTTAGTGTTGAAAAAACCACTTTTCGCACTTGAGTTGGTGCAGGAAACCACTTTTGCACTTGTATTAGTGTGGAAAAAACACTTTTCGCACTTGTGTTAGTGTTGAAAAACCACTTTTCGCACTTGTGTTAGTGTTGAAAAACCACTTTTTGCACTTGTGTTAGTGTTGAAAAACCACTTTTCGCACTTGTGTTGGTGCAGGAAACCACTTGTGTTGGTGCAGGAAACAACTTTTGCACTTGTATTAGTGTGGAAAAACCACTTTTCGCACTTGTGTTAGTGTTGAAAAACCACTTTTCGCACTTGTGTTAGTGTTGAAAAACCACTTTTCGCACTTGTGTTGGTGCAGGAAACCACTTCTGCATTTGTATTAGTGTGGAAAAACCACTTTTCGCACTTGTGTTAGTTGAAAAACCACTTTTCGCACTTGTGTTGGTGCAGGAAACCACTTGTGTTGGTGCAGGAAACAACTTTTGCACTTGTATTAGTGTGGAAAAACCACTTTTCGCACTTGTGTTAGTGTTGAAAAACCACTTTTCGCACTTGTGTTAGTGTTGAAAAACCACTTTTCGCACTTGTGTTGGTGCAGGAAACCACTTCTGCACTTGTATTAGTGTGGAAAAACCACTTTTCGCACTTGTGTTAGTGTTGAAAAACCACTTTTCGCACTTGTGTTAGTGTTGAAAAACCACTTTTGCACTTGTATCAGTGTGGAAAAAACCCTTTTGCACTTGTGATAGTGTTGAAAAACCACTTTTTGCACTTGCGTTGGTGCAGGAAACCACTTTTGCACTTGTATTAGTGTGGAAAAAACACTTTTTGCACTTATATTAGTGTGGAAAACCCACTTTTCGCACTTGTGTTAGTTGTGAAAAACCACTTTTCGCACTTGTGTTGGTGCAGGAAACCACTTTTGCACTTGTATTAGTATGGAAAAACCACTTTTTGCACTTGTGTTGGTGCAGGAAACCACTTTTGCACTTGTATTAGTGTGGAAAAAACACTTTTTGCACTTGTGATAGTGTTGAAAAACCACTTTTCGCACTTGTGTTAGTGTTGAAAAACCACTTTTCGCACTTGTGTTGGTGCAGGAAACCACTTTTGCACTTGTATTAGTGTGGAAAAACCACTTTTCGCACTTGTGTTAGTGTTGAAAAACCACTTTTCGCACTTGTGTTAGTGTTGAAAATCCACTTGTCGCACTTGTGTTGTTGCAGGAAACCACTTTTGCACTTGTATTAGTGTGGAAAAACCACTTTTCACACTTGTGTTAGTGTTGAAAAACCACTTTTCGCACTTGTGTTGTTGCAGGAAACCACTTTTGCACTTGTATTTGTGTGGAAAAAACTCTTTTCGCACTTGTGTTAGTGTTGAAAAACCACTTTTCGCACTTGTGTTAGTGTTGAAAAACCACTTTTTGCACTTGTGTTAGTGTTGAAAAACCACTTTTCGCACTTGTGTTGGTGCAGGAAACCACTTGTGTTGGTGCAGGAAACAACTTTTGCACTTGTATTAGTGTGGCAAAAACCACTTTTCGCACTTGTGTTACTGTTGAAAAACCACTTTTCGCACTTGTGTTAGTGTTGAAAAACCACTTTTCGCACTTGTGTTGGTGCAGGAAACCACTTTTGCACTTGTATTAGTGTGGAAAAACCACTTTTCGCACTTGTGTTAGTGTTGAAAAACCACTTTTCGCACTTGTGTTAGTGTTGAAAAACCACTTTTGCACTTGTATTAGTGTGGAAAAAACACTTTTTGCACTTGTGATAGTGTTGAAAAACCACTTTTTGCACTTGTGTTGGTGCAGGAAACCACTTTTGCACTTGTATTAGTGTGGAAAAACCACTTTTCGCACTTGTGTTATTGTTGAAAAACCACTTTTCGCACTTGTGTTAGTGTTGAAAAACCACTTTTGCACTTGTATTAGTGTGGAAAAACCACTTTTCGCACTTGTGTTAGTGTTGAAAAACCACTTTTCGCACTTGTGTTAGTATTGAAAAACCACTTTTCGCACTTGTGTTAGTGTTGAAAACCCACTTTTCGCACTTGTGTTGGTGCAGGAAACCACTTTTGCACTTGTATTAGTGTGGAAAATCCACTTTTTGCACTTGTGTTAGTGTTGAAAAACCACTTTTCGCACTTGAGTTGGTGCAGGAAACCACTTTTGCACTTGTATTAGTGTGGAAAAAACACTTTTCGCACTTGTGTTAGTGTTGAAAAACCACTTTTCGCACTTATGTTAGTGTTGAAAAACCACTTTTTGCACTTGTGTTTGTGTTGAAAAACCACTTTTCGCACTTGTGTTGGTGCAGGAAACCACTTGTGTTGGTGCAGGAAACAACTTTTGCACTTGTATTAGTGTGGAAAAACCACTTTTCGCACTTGTGTTAGTGTTGAAAAACCACTTTTCGCACTTGTGTTAGTGTTGAAAAACCACTTTTCGCACTTGTGTTGGTGCAGGAAACCACTTCTGCACTTGTATTAGTGTGGAAAAACCACTTTTCGCACTTGTGTTAGTGTTGAAAAACCACTTTTCGCACTTGTGTTAGTGTTGAAAAACCACTTTTGCACTTGTATTAGTGTGGAAAAAACCCTTTTGCACTTGTGATAGTGTTGAAAAACCACTTTTTGCACTTGCGTTGGTGCAGGAAACCACTTTTGCACTTGTATTAGTGTGGAAAAAACACTTTTTGCACTTATATTAGTGTGGAAAACCCACTTTTCGCACTTGTGTTCGTTGTGAAAAACCACTTTTCGCACTTGTGTTGGTGCAGGAAACCACTTTTGCACTTGTATTAGTATGGAAAAACCACTTTTTGCACTTGTGTTGGTGCAGGAAACCACTTTTGCACTTGTATTAGTGTGGAAAAAACACTTTTTGCACTTGTGATAGTGTTGAAAAACCACTTTTCGCATTTGTGTTAGTGTTGAAAAACCACTTTTCGCACTTGTGTTGGTGCAGGAAACCACTTTTGCACTTGTATTAGTGTGCAAAAACCACTTTTCGCACTTGTGTTAGTGTTGAAAAACCACTTTTCGCACTTGTGTTAGTGTTGAAAATCCACTTGTCGCACTTGTGTTGGTGCAGGAAACCACTTTTGCACTTGTATTAGTGTGGAAAAACCACTTTTCACACTTGTGTTAGTGTTGAAAAACCACTTTTCACACTTGTGTTGTTGCAGGAAACCACTTTTGCACTTGTATTAGTGTGGAAAAAACCCTTTTCGCACTTGTGTTAGTGTTGAAAAACCACTTTTCGCACTTGTGTTAGTGTTGAAAAACCACTTTTTGCACTTGTGTTAGTGTTGAAAAACCACTTTTCGCACTTGTGTTGGTGCAGGAAACCACTTGTGTTGGTGCAGGAAACAACTTTTGCACTTGTATTAGTGTGGCAAAAACCACTTTTCGCACTTGTGTTACTGTTGAAAAACCACTTTTCGCACTTGTGTTAGTGTTGAAAAACCACTTTTCGCACTTGTGTTGGTGCAGGAAACCACTTTTGCACTTGTATTAGTGTGGAAAAACCACTTTTCGCACTTGTGTTAGTGTTGAAAAACCACTTTTCGCACTTGTGTTAGTGTTGAAAAACCACTTTTGCACTTGTATTAGTGTGGAAAAAACACTTTTTGCACTTGTGATAGTGTTGAAAAACCACTTTTTGCACTTGTGTTGGTGCAGGAAACCACTTTTGCACTTGTATTAGCGTGGAAAAACCACTTTTCGCACTTGTGTTAGTGTTGAAAAACCACTTTTCGCACTTGTGTTAGTGTTGAAAAACCACTTTTGCACTTGTATTAGTGTGGAAAAACCACTTTTCGCACTTGTGTTAGTGTTGAAAAACCACTTTTCGCACTTGTGTTAGTGTTGAAAAACCACTTTTCGCACTTGTGTTAGTGTTGAAAAACCACTTTTCGCACTTGTGTTAGTGTTGAAAAACCACTTTTTGCACTTGTGTTAGTGTTGAAAAACCACTTTTTGCACTTGTGTTGGTGCAGGAAACCACTTTTGCACTTGTATCAGTGTGGAAAAACCACTTTTCGCACTTGTGTTGGTGTTGAAAAACCACTTTTCGCACTTGTGTTAGTGTTGAAAAACCACTTTTCACACTTGTGTTGGTGCAGGAAACCACTTTTGCACATGTATTAGTGTGGAAAAAACACTTTTTGCACTTGTGATAGTGTTGAAAAAACACTTTTTGCACTTGTGTTAGTGTTGAAAAACCACTTTTCGCACTTGCGTTGGTGCAAGAAACCACTTTTGCACTTGTATTAGTGTGGAAAAACCACTTTTCGCACTTGTGTTAGAGTTGAAAAACCACTTTTCGCACTTGCGTTGGTGCAGGTAACCACTTTTGCACTTGTATTAGTGTGGAAAAAACACTTTTTGCACTTGTGATAGTGTTGAAAAAACACTTTTTGCACTTGTGTTAGTGTTGAAAAAACACTTTTCGCACTTGTGTTGGTGCAGGAAACCACTTTTGCACTTGTATTAGTGTGGAAAAACCACTTTTCGCACTTGTGTTAGTGTTGAAAAACCACTTTTCGCACTGGTGTTGGTGAAGGAAACCACTTTTCGCACTTGTGTTAGTGTTGAAAACCCACTTTTCGCACTTGTGTTAGTGTTGAAAATCCACTTTTCGCACTTGTGTTGGTGCAGGAAACCACTTTTGCACTTGTATTAGTGTGGAAAAAACACTTTTTGCAATTGTGTTAGTGTTGAAAAACCACTTTTCGCACTTGTGTTGGTGCAGGAAACCACTTTTGCACTTGTATTAGTGTGGAAAAAACACTTTTTGCACTTGTGATAGTGTTGAAAAACCACTTTTCGCACTTGTGTTAGTGTTGAAAAACCACTTTTCGCACCTGTGTTGGTGCAGGAAACCACTTTTGCACTTGTATTAGTGTGGAAAAAACACTTTTTGCACTTGTGATAGTGTTGAAAAACGACTTTTCGTACTTGTGTTAGTGTTGATTAGTGTTGAAAAACCACTTTTCGCACTTGTGTTGGTGCAGGAAACCACTTCTGCACTTGTATTAGTGTGGAAAAACCACTTTTCGCACTTGTGTTAGTGTTGAAAAACCACTTTTCGCACTTGTGTTAGTGTTGAAAAACCACTTTTGCACTTGTATCAGTGTGGAAAAAACCCTTTTGCACTTGTGATAGTGTTGAAAAACCACTTTTTGCACTTGCGTTGGTGCAGGAAACCACTTTTGCACTTGTATTAGTATGGAAAAACCACTTTTGCACTTGTATTAGTGTGGAAAAAACACTTTTTGCACTTATATTAGTGTGGAAAACCCACTTTTCGCACTTGTGTTAGTTGTGAAAAACCACTTTTCGCACTTGTGTTGGTGCAGGAAACCACTTTTGCACTTGTATTAGTATGGAAAAACCACTTTTTGCACTTGTGTTGGTGCAGGAAACCACTTTTCCACTTGTATTAGTGTGGAAAAAACACTTTTTGCACTTGTGATAGTGTTGAAAAACCACTTTTCGCACTTGTGTTAGTGTTGAAAAACCACTTTTCGCACTTGTGTTGGTGCAGGAAACCACTTTTGCACTTGTATTAGTGTGGAAAAACCACTTTTCGCACTTGTGTTAGTGTTGAAAAACCACTTTTCGCACTTGTGTTAGTGTTGAAAAACCACTTTTCGCACTTGCGTTGGTGCAAGAAACCACTTTTGCACTTGTATTAGTGTGGAAAAACCACTTTTCGCACTTGTGTTAGAGTTGAAAAACCACTTTTCGCACTTGCGTTGGTGCAGGAAACCACTTTTGCACTTGTATTAGTGTGGAAAAAACACTTTTTGCACTTGTGATAGTGTTGAAAAAACACTTTTTGCACTTGTGTTAGTGTTGAAAAACCACTTTTCGCACTTCTGTTGGTGCAGGAAACCACTTTTGCACTTGTATTAGTGTGGAAAAACCACTTTTCGCACTTGTGTTAGTGTTGAAAAACCACTTTTCGCACTGGTGTTGGTGAAGGAAACCACTTTTCGCACTTGTGTTAGTGTTGAAAACCCACTTTTCGCACTTGTGTTAGTGTTGAAAATCCACTTTTCGCACTTGTGTTGGTGCAGGAAACCACTTTTGCACTTGTATTAGTGTGGAAAAAACACTTTTTGCACTTGTGTTAGTGTTGAAAAACCACTTTTCGCACTTGTGTTGGTGCAGGAAACCACTTTTGCACTTGTATTAGTGTGGAAAAAACACTTTTTGCACTTGTGATAGTGTTGAAAAACCACTTTTCGCACTTGTGTTAGTGTTGAAAAACCACTTTTCGCACTTGTGTTGGTGCAGGAAACCACTTTTGCACTTGTATTAGTATGGAAAAACCACTTTTTGCACTTGTGTTGGTGCAGGAAACCACTTTTGCACTTGTATTAGTGTGGAAAAAACACTTTTTGCACTTGTGATAGTGTTGAAAAACCACTTTTCGCACTTGTGTTAGTGTTGAAAAACCACTTTTCGCACTTGTGTTGGTGCAGGAAACCACTTTTGCACTTGTATTAGTGTGGAAAAACCACTTTTCGCACTTGTGTTAGTGTTGAAAAACCACTTTTCGCACTTGTGTTAGTGTTGAAAATCCACTTGTCGCACTTGTGTTGGTGCAGGAAACCACTTTTGCACTTGTATTAGTGTGGAAAAACCACTTTTCACACTTGTGTTAGTGTTGAAAAACCACTTTTCGCACTTGTGTTGTTGCAGGAAACCACTTTTGCACTTGTATTTGTGTGGAAAAAACTCTTTTCGCACTTGTGTTAGTGTTGAAAAACCACTTTTCGCACTTGTGTTAGTGTTGAAAAACCACTTTTTGCACTTGTGTTAGTGTTGAAAAACCACTTTTCGCACTTGTGTTGGTGCAGGAAACCACTTGTGTTGGTGCAGGAAACAACTTTTGCACTTGTATTAGTGTGGCAAAAACCACTTTTCGCACTTGTGTTACTGTTGAAAAACCACTTTTCGCACTTGTGTTAGTGTTGAAAAACCACTTTTCGCACTTGTGTTGGTGCAGGAAACCACTTTTGCACTTGTATTAGTGTGGAAAAACCACTTTTCGCACTTGTGTTAGTGTTGAAAAACCACTTTTCGCACTTGTGTTAGTGTTGAAAAACCACTTTTGCACTTGTATTAGTGTGGAAAAAACACTTTTTGCACTTGTGATAGTGTTGAAAAACCACTTTTTGCACTTGTGTTGGTGCAGGAAACCACTTTTGCACTTGTATTAGTGTGGAAAAACCACTTTTCGCACTTGTGTTATTGTTGAAAAACCACTTTTCGCACTTGTGTTAGTGTTGAAAAACCACTTTTGCACTTGTATTAGTGTGGAAAAACCACTTTTCGCACTTGTGTTAGTGTTGAAAAACCACTTTTCGCACTTGTGTTAGTGTTGAAAAACCACTTTTCGCACTTGTGTTAGTGTTGAAAACCCACTTTTCGCACTTGTGTTGGTGCAGGAAACCACTTTTGCACTTGTATTAGTGTGGAAAATCCACTTTTTGCACTTGTGTTAGTGTTGAAAAACCACTTTTCGCACTTGAGTTGGTGCAGGAAACCACTTTTGCACTTGTATTAGTGTGGAAAAAACACTTTTCGCACTTGTGTTAGTGTTGAAAAACCACTTTTCGCACTTGTGTTAGTGTTGAAAAACCACTTTTTGCACTTGTGTTTGTGTTGAAAAACCACTTTTCGCACTTGTGTTGGTGCAGGAAACCACTTGTGTTGGTGCAGGAAACAACTTTTGCACTTGTATTAGTGTGGAAAAACCACTTTTCGCACTTGTGTTAGTGTTGAAAAACCACTTTTCGCACTTGTGTTAGTGTTGAAAAACCACTTTTCGCACTTGTGTTGGTGCAGGAAACCACTTCTGCACTTGTATTAGTGTGGAAAAACCACTTTTCGCACTTGTGTTAGTGTTGAAAAACCACTTTTCGCACTTGTGTTAGTGTTGAAAAACCACTTTTGCACTTGTATTAGTGTGGAAAAAACCCTTTTGCACTTGTGATAGTGTTGAAAAACCACTTTTTGCACTTGCGTTGGTGCAGGAAACCACTTTTGCACTTGTATTAGTGTGGAAAAAACACTTTTTGCACTTATATTAGTGTGGAAAACCCACTTTTCGCACTTGTGTTCGTTGTGAAAAACCACTTTTCGCACTTGTGTTGGTGCAGGAAACCACTTTTGCACTTGTATTAGTATGGAAAAACCACTTTTTGCACTTGTGTTGGTGCAGGAAACCACTTTTGCACTTGTATTAGTGTGGAAAAAACACTTTTTGCACTTGTGATAGTGTTGAAAAACCACTTTTCGCATTTGTGTTAGTGTTGAAAAACCACTTTTCGCACTTGTGTTGGTGCAGGAAACCACTTTTGCACTTGTATTAGTGTGGAAAAACCACTTTTCGCACTTGTGTTAGTGTTGAAAAACCACTTTTCGCACTTGTGTTAGTGTTGAAAATCCACTTGTCGCACTTGTGTTGGTGCAGGAAACCACTTTTGCACTTGTATTAGTGTGGAAAAACCACTTTTCACACTTGTGTTAGTGTTGAAAAACCACTTTTCACACTTGTGTTGTTGCAGGAAACCACTTTTGCACTTGTATTAGTGTGGAAAAAACTCTTTTCGCACTTGTGTTAGTGTTGAAAAACCACTTTTCGCACTTGTGTTAGTGTTGAAAAACCACTTTTTGCACTTGTGTTAGTGTTGAAAAACCACTTTTCGCACTTGTGTTGGTGCAGGAAACCACTTGTGTTGGTGCAGGAAACAACTTTTGCACTTGTATTAGTGTGGCAAAAACCACTTTTCGCACTTGTGTTACTGTTGAAAAACCACTTTTCGCACTTGTGTTAGTGTTGAAAAACCACTTTTCGCACTTGTGTTGGTGCAGGAAACCACTTTTGCACTTGTATTAGTGTGGAAAAACCACTTTTCGCACTTGTGTTAGTGTTGAAAAACCACTTTTCGCACTTGTGTTAGTGTTGAAAAACCACTTTTGCACTTGTATTAGTGTGGAAAAAACACTTTTTGCACTTGTGATAGTGTTGAAAAACCACTTTTTGCACTTGTGTTGGTGCAGGAAACCACTTTTGCACTTGTATTAGCGTGGAAAAACCACTTTTCGCACTTGTGTTAGTGTTGAAAAACCACTTTTCGCACTTGTGTTAGTGTTGAAAAACCACTTTTGCACTTGTATTAGTGTGGAAAAACCACTTTTCGCACTTGTGTTAGTGTTGAAAAACCACTTTTCGCACTTGTGTTAGTGTTGAAAAACCACTTTTCGCACTTGTGTTAGTGTTGAAAAACCACTTTTCGCACTTGTGTTAGTGTGGAAAAAACACTTTTTGCACTTGTGATAGTGTTGAAAAACGACATTTTGCACTTGTGTTAGTGTTGAAAAACCACTTTTTGCACTTGTGTTGGTGCAGGAAACCACTTTTGCACTTGTATTAGTGTGGAAAAAACACTTTTTGCACTTGTGATAGTGTCGAAAAACCACTTTTCGCACTTGTGTTAGTGTGGAAAAAACACTTTTTGCACTTGTGATAGTGTTGAAAAACGACATTTTGCACTTGTGTTAGTGTTGAAAAACCACTTTTTGCACTTGTGTTGGTGCAGGAAACCACTTTTGCACTTGTATTAGTGTGGAAAAACCACTTTTCGCACTTGTGTTAGTGTTGAAAAACCACTTTTCACACTTGTGTTCGTGTTGAAAACCCACTTTTCGCACTTGTGTTTGTGCAGGAAACCACTTTTGCACTTGTATTAGTGTGCAAAAAACACTTTTTGCACTTGTGATAGTGCTGAAAAAACACTTTTTGCACTTGTGTTAGTGTTGAAAAACCACTTTTCGCACTTGTGTTGGTGCAGGAAACCACTTTTGCACTTGTATTAGTGTGGAAAAACCACTTTTCGCACTTGTGTTAGTGTTGAAAAACCACTTTTCGCACTGGTGTTGGTGAAGGAAACCACTTTTCGCACTTGTGTTAGTGTTGAAAACCCACTTTTCGCACTTGTGTTAGTGTTGAAAATCCACTTTTCGCACTTGTGTTGGTGCAGGAAACCACTTTTGCACTTGTATTAGTGTGGAAAAAACACTTTTTGCACTTGTGTTAGTGTTGACAAACCACTTTTCGCACTTGTGTTGGTGCAGTAAACCACTTTTGCACTTGTATTAGTGTGGAAAAAACACTTTTTGCACTTGTGATAGTGTTGAAAAACCACTTTTCGCACTTGTGTTAGTGTTGAAAAACCACTTTTCACACCTGTGTTGGTGCAGGAAACCACTTTTGCACTTGTATTAGTGTGGAAAAAACACTTTTTGCACTTGTGATAGTGTTGAAAAACGACTTTTCGTACTTGTGTTGGTGCAGGAAACCACTTTTGCACTTGTATTAGTGTGGAAAAAACACTTTTTGCACTTGTGATAGTGTTGAAAAACCACTTTTCGCACTTGTGTTAGTGTTGAAAAACCACTTTTCGCACTTGTGTTAGTGTTGAAACACCACTTTTCGCACTTGTGTTGGTGCAGGAAACCACTTTTGCACTTGTATTAGTGTGGAAAAAACACTTTTTGCACTTGTGATAGTGTGGAAAATCCACTTTTTGCACTTGTGTTAGTGTTGAAAAAACCACTTTTCGCACTTGAGTTGGTGCAGGAAACCACTTTTGCACTTGTATTAGTGTGGAAAAAACACTTTTCGCACTTGTGTTAGTGTTGAAAAACCACTTTTCGCACTTGTGTTAGTGTTGAAAAACCACTTTTTGCACTTGTGTTAGTGTTGAAAAACCACTTTTCGCACTTGTGTTGGTGCAGGACACCACTTGTGTTGGTGCCGGAAACAACTTTTGCACTTGTATTAGTGTGGAAAAACCACTTTTCGCACTTGTGTTAGTGTTGAAAAACCACTTTTCGCACTTGTGTTAGTGTTGAAAAACCACTTTTCGCACTTGTGTTGGTGCAGGAAACCACTTCTGCATTTGTATTAGTGTGGAAAAACCACTTTTCGCACTTGTGTTAGTTGAAAAACCACTTTTCGCACTTGTGTTGGTGCAGGAAACCACTTGTGTTGGTGCAGGAAACAACTTTTGCACTTGTATTAGTGTGGAAAAACCACTTTTCGCACTTGTGTTAGTGTTGAAAAACCACTTTTCGCACTTGTGTTAGTGTTGAAAAACCACTTTTCGCACTTGTGTTGGTGCAGGAAACCACTTCTGCACTTGTATTAGTGTGGAAAAACCACTTTTCGCACTTGTGTTAGTGTTGAAAAACCACTTTTCGCACTTGTGTTAGTGTTGAAAAACCACTTTTGCACTTGTATCAGTGTGTAAAAAACCCTTTTGCACTTGTGATAGTGTTGAAAAACCACTTTTTGCACTTGCGTTGGTGCAGGAAACCACTTTTGCACTTGTATTAGTGTGGAAAAAACACTTTTTGCACTTATATTAGTGTGGAAAACCCACTTTTCGCACTTGTGTTAGTTGTGAAAAACCACTTTTCGCACTTGTGTTGGTGCAGGAAACCACTTTTGCACTTGTATTAGTATGGAAAAACCACTTTTTGCACTTGTGTTGGTGCAGGAAACCACTTTTGCACTTGTATTAGTGTGGAAAAAACACTTTTTGCACTTGTGCTAGTGTTGAAAAACCACTTTTCGCACTTGTGTTAGTGTTGAAAAACCACTTTTCGCACTTGTGTTGGTGCAGGAAACCACTTTTGCACTTGTATTAGTGTGGAAAAACCACTTTTCGCACTTGTGTTAGTGTTGAAAAACCACTTTTCGCACTTGTGTTAGTGTTGAAAATCCACTTGTCGCACTTGTGTTGGTGCAGGAAACCACTTTTGCACTTGTATTAGTGTGGAAAAACCACTTTTCACACTTGTGTTAGTGTTGAAAAACCACTTTTCGCACTTGTGTTGTTGCAGGAAACCACTTTTGCACTTGTATTTGTGTGGAAAAAACTCTTTTCGCACTTGTGTTAGTGTTGAAAAACCACTTTTCGCACTTGTGTTAGTGTTGAAAAACCACTTTTTGCACTTGTGTTAGTGTTGAAAAACCACTTTTCGCACTTGTGTTGGTGCAGGAAACCACTTGTGTTGGTGCAGGAAACAACTTTTGCACTTGTATTAGTGTGGCAAAAACCACTTTTCGCACTTGTGTTACTGTTGAAAAACCACTTTTCGCACTTGTGTTAGTGTTGAAAAACCACTTTTCGCACTTGTGTTGGTGCAGGAAACCACTTTTGCACTTGTATTAGTGTGGAAAAACCACTTTTCGCACTTGTGTTAGTGTTGAAAAACCACTTTTCGCACTTGTGTTAGTGTTGAAAAACCACTTTTGCACTTGTATTAGTGTGGAAAAAACACTTTTTGCACTTGTGATAGTGTTGAAAAACCACTTTTTGCACTTGTGTTGGTGCAGGAAACCACTTTTGCACTTGTATTAGTGTGGAAAAACCACTTTTCGCACTTGTGTTATTGTTGAAAAACCACTTTTCGCACTTGTGTTAGTGTTGAAAAACCACTTTTGCACTTGTATTAGTGTGGAAAAACCACTTTTCGCACTTGTGTTAGTGTTGAAAAAACACTTTTCGCACTTGTGTTAGTGTTGAAAAACCACTTTTCGCACTTGTGTTAGTGTTGAAAACCCACTTTTCGCACTTGTGTTGGTGCAGGAAACCACTTTTGCACTTGTATTAGTGTGGAAAATCCACTTTTTGCACTTGTGTTAGTGTTGAAAAACCACTTTTCGCACTTGAGTTGGTGCAGGAAACCACTTTTGCACTTGTATTAGTGTGGAAAAAACACTTTTCGCACTTGTGTTAGTGTTGAAAAACCACTTTTCGCACTTGTGTTAGTGTTGAAAAACCACTTTTTGCACTTGTGTTTGTGTTGAAAAACCACTTTTCGCACTTGTGTTGGTGCAGGAAACCACTTGTGTTGGTGCAGGAAACAACTTTTGCACTTGTATTAGTGTGGAAAAACCACTTTTCGCACTTGTGTTAGTGTTGAAAAACCACTTTTCGCACTTGTGTTAGTGTTGAAAAACCACTTTTCGCACTTGTGTTGGTGCAGGAAACCACTTCTGCACTTGTATTAGTGTGGAAAAACCACTTTTCGCACTTGTGTTAGTGTTGAAAAACCACTTTTCGCACTTGTGTTAGTGTTGAAAAACCACTTTTGCACTTGTATTAGTGTGGAAAAAACCCTTTTGCACTTGTGATAGTGTTGAAAAACCACTTTTTGCACTTGCGTTGGTGCAGGAAACCACTTTTGCACTTGTATTAGTGTGGAAAAAACACTTTTTGCACTTATATTAGTGTGGAAAACCCACTTTTCGCACTTGTGTTCGTTGTGAAAAACCACTTTTCGCACTTGTGTTGGTGCAGGAAACCACTTTTGCACTTGTATTAGTATGGAAAAACCACTTTTTGCACTTGTGTTGGTGCAGGAAACCACTTTTGCACTTGTATTAGTGTGGAAAAAACACTTTTTGCACTTGTGATAGTGTTGAAAAACCACTTTTCGCATTTGTGTTAGTGTTGAAAAACCACTTTTCGCACTTGTGTTGGTGCAGGAAACCACTTTTGCACTTGTATTAGTGTGCAAAAACCACTTTTCGCACTTGTGTTAGTGTTGAAAAACCACTTTTCGCACTTGTGTTAGTGTTGAAAATCCACTTGTCGCACTTGTGTTGGTGCAGGAAACCACTTTTGCACTTGTATTAGTGTGGAAAAACCACTTTTCACACTTGTGTTAGTGTTGAAAAACCACTTTTCACACTTGTGTTGTTGCAGGAAACCACTTTTGCACTTGTATTAGTGTGGAAAAAACTCTTTTCGCACTTGTGTTAGTGTTGAAAAACCACTTTTCGCACTTGTGTTAGTGTTGAAAAACCACTTTTTGCACTTGTGTTAGTGTTGAAAAACCACTTTTCGCACTTGTGTTGGTGCAGGAAACCACTTGTGTTGGTGCAGGAAACAACTTTTGCACTTGTATTAGTGTGGCAAAAACCACTTTTCGCACTTGTGTTACTGTTGAAAAACCACTTTTCGCACTTGTGTTAGTGTTGAAAAACCACTTTTCGCACTTGTGTTGGTGCAGGAAACCACTTTTCGCACTTGTGTTTGTGCAGGAAACCACTTTTGCACTTGTATTAGTGTGCAAAAAACACTATTTGCACTTGTGATAGTGTTGAAAAAACACTTTTTGCACTTGTGTTGGTGCAGGAAACCACTTGTGTTGGTGCAGGAAACAACTTTTGCACTTGTATTAGTGTGGAAAAACCACTTTTCGCACTTGTGTTAGTGTTGAAAAACCACTTTTCGCACTTGTGTTAGTGTTGAAAAACCACTTTTCGCACTTGTGTTGGTGCAGGAAACCACTTCTGCACTTGTATTAGTGTGGAAAAACCACTTTTCGCACTTGTGTTAGTGTTGAAAAACCACTTTTCGCACTTGTGTTAGTGTTGAAAAACCACTTTTGCACTTGTATTAGTGTGGAAAAAACCCTTTTGCACTTGTGATAGTGTTGAAAAACCACTTTTTGCACTTGCGTTGGTGCAGGAAACCACTTTTGCACTTGTATTAGTGTGGAAAAAACACTTTTTGCACTTATATTAGTGTGGAAAACCCACTTTTCGCACTTGTGTTCGTTGTGAAAAACCACTTTTCGCACTTGTGTTGGTGCAGGAAACCACTTTTGCACTTGTATTAGTATGGAAAAACCACTTTTTGCACTTGTGTTGGTGCAGGAAACCACTTTTGCACTTGTATTAGTGTGGAAAAAACACTTTTTGCACTTGTGATAGTGTTGAAAAACCACTTTTCGCATTTGTGTTAGTGTTGAAAAACCACTTTTCGCACTTGTGTTGGTGCAGGAAACCACTTTTGCACTTGTATTAGTGTGGAAAAACCACTTTTCGCACTTGTGTTAGTGTTGAAAAACCACTTTTCGCACTTGTGTTAGTGTTGAAAATCCACTTGTCGCACTTGTGTTGGTGCAGGAAACCACTTTTGCACTTGTATTAGTGTGGAAAAACCACTTTTCACACTTGTGTTAGTGTTGAAAAACCACTTTTCACACTTGTGTTGTTGCAGGAAACCACTTTTGCACTTGTATTAGTGTGGAAAAAACTCTTTTCGCACTTGTGTTAGTGTTGAAAAACCACTTTTCGCACTTGTGTTAGTGTTGAAAAACCACTTTTTGCACTTGTGTTAGTGTTGAAAAACCACTTTTCGCACTTGTGTTGGTGCAGGAAACCACTTGTGTTGGTGCAGGAAACAACTTTTGCACTTGTATTAGTGTGGCAAAAACCACTTTTCGCACTTGTGTTACTGTTGAAAAACCACTTTTCGCACTTGTGTTAGTGTTGAAAAACCACTTTTCGCACTTGTGTTGGTGCAGGAAACCACTTTTGCACTTGTATTAGTGTGGAAAAACCACTTTTCGCACTTGTGTTAGTGTTGAAAAACCACTTTTCGCACTTGTGTTAGTGTTGAAAAACCACTTTTGCACTTGTATTAGTGTGGAAAAAACACTTTTTGCACTTGTGATAGTGTTGAAAAACCACTTTTTGCACTTGTGTTGGTGCAGGAAACCACTTTTGCACTTGTATTAGCGTGGAAAAACCACTTTTCGCACTTGTGTTAGTGTTGAAAAACCACTTTTCGCACTTGTGTTAGTGTTGAAAAACCACTTTTGCACTTGTATTAGTGTGGAAAAACCACTTTTCGCACTTGTGTTAGTGTTGAAAAACCACTTTTCGCACTTGTGTTAGTGTTGAAAAACCACTTTTCGCACTTGTGTTAGTGTTGAAAAACCACTTTTCGCACTTGTGTTAGTGTGGAAAAAACACTTTTTGCACTTGTGATAGTGTTGAAAAACGACATTTTGCACTTGTGTTAGTGTTGAAAAACCACTTTTTGCACTTGTGTTGGTGCAGGAAACCACTTTTGCACTTGTATTAGTGTGGAAAAAACACTTTTTGCACTTGTGATAGTGTCGAAAAACCACTTTTCGCACTTGTGTTAGTGTGGAAAAAACACTTTTTGCACTTGTGATAGTGTTGAAAAACGACATTTTGCACTTGTGTTAGTGTTGAAAAACCACTTTTTGCACTTGTGTTGGTGCAGGAAACCACTTTTGCACTTGTATTAGTGTGGAAAAACCACTTTTCGCACTTGTGTTAGTGTTGAAAAACCACTTTTCACACTTGTGTTCGTGTTGAAAACCCACTTTTCGCACTTGTGTTTGTGCAGGAAACCACTTTTGCACTTGTATTAGTGTGCAAAAAACACTTTTTGCACTTGTGATAGTGCTGAAAAAACACTTTTTGCACTTGTGTTAGTGTTGAAAAACCACTTTTCGCACTTGTGTTGGTGCAGGAAACCACTTTTGCACTTGTATTAGTGTGGAAAAACCACTTTTCGCACTTGTGTTAGTGTTGAAAAACCACTTTTCGCACTGGTGTTGGTGAAGGAAACCACTTTTCGCACTTGTGTTAGTGTTGAAAACCCACTTTTCGCACTTGTGTTAGTGTTGAAAATCCACTTTTCGCACTTGTGTTGGTGCAGGAAACCACTTTTGCACTTGTATTAGTGTGGAAAAAACACTTTTTGCACTTGTGTTAGTGTTGACAAACCACTTTTCGCACTTGTGTTGGTGCAGTAAACCACTTTTGCACTTGTATTAGTGTGGAAAAAACACTTTTTGCACTTGTGATAGTGTTGAAAAACCACTTTTCGCACTTGTGTTAGTGTTGAAAAACCACTTTTCACACCTGTGTTGGTGCAGGAAACCACTTTTGCACTTGTATTAGTGTGGAAAAAACACTTTTTGCACTTGTGATAGTGTTGAAAAACGACTTTTCGTACTTGTGTTGGTGCAGGAAACCACTTTTGCACTTGTATTAGTGTGGAAAAAACACTTTTTGCACTTGTGATAGTGTTGAAAAACCACTTTTCGCACTTGTGTTAGTGTTGAAAAACCACTTTTCGCACTTGTGTTAGTGTTGAAACACCACTTTTCGCACTTGTGTTGGTGCAGGAAACCACTTTTGCACTTGTATTAGTGTGGAAAAAACACTTTTTGCACTTGTGATAGTGTGGAAAATCCACTTTTTGCACTTGTGTTAGTGTTGAAAAAACCACTTTTCGCACTTGAGTTGGTGCAGGAAACCACTTTTGCACTTGTATTAGTGTGGAAAAAACACTTTTCGCACTTGTGTTAGTGTTGAAAAACCACTTTTCGCACTTGTGTTAGTGTTGAAAAACCACTTTTTGCACTTGTGTTAGTGTTGAAAAACCACTTTTCGCACTTGTGTTGGTGCAGGACACCACTTGTGTTGGTGCCGGAAACAACTTTTGCACTTGTATTAGTGTGGAAAAACCACTTTTCGCACTTGTGTTAGTGTTGAAAAACCACTTTTCGCACTTGTGTTAGTGTTGAAAAACCACTTTTCGCACTTGTGTTGGTGCAGGAAACCACTTCTGCATTTGTATTAGTGTGGAAAAACCACTTTTCGCACTTGTGTTAGTTGAAAAACCACTTTTCGCACTTGTGTTGGTGCAGGAAACCACTTGTGTTGGTGCAGGAAACAACTTTTGCACTTGTATTAGTGTGGAAAAACCACTTTTCGCACTTGTGTTAGTGTTGAAAAACCACTTTTCGCACTTGTGTTAGTGTTGAAAAACCACTTTTCGCACTTGTGTTGGTGCAGGAAACCACTTCTGCACTTGTATTAGTGTGGAAAAACCACTTTTCGCACTTGTGTTAGTGTTGAAAAACCACTTTTCGCACTTGTGTTAGTGTTGAAAAACCACTTTTGCACTTGTATCAGTGTGTAAAAAACCCTTTTGCACTTGTGATAGTGTTGAAAAACCACTTTTTGCACTTGCGTTGGTGCAGGAAACCACTTTTGCACTTGTATTAGTGTGGAAAAAACACTTTTTGCACTTATATTAGTGTGGAAAACCCACTTTTCGCACTTGTGTTAGTTGTGAAAAACCACTTTTCGCACTTGTGTTGGTGCAGGAAACCACTTTTGCACTTGTATTAGTATGGAAAAACCACTTTTTGCACTTGTGTTGGTGCAGGAAACCACTTTTGCACTTGTATTAGTGTGGAAAAAACACTTTTTGCACTTGTGCTAGTGTTGAAAAACCACTTTTCGCACTTGTGTTAGTGTTGAAAAACCACTTTTCGCACTTGTGTTGGTGCAGGAAACCACTTTTGCACTTGTATTAGTGTGGAAAAACCACTTTTCGCACTTGTGTTAGTGTTGAAAAACCACTTTTCGCACTTGTGTTAGTGTTGAAAATCCACTTGTCGCACTTGTGTTGGTGCAGGAAACCACTTTTGCACTTGTATTAGTGTGGAAAAACCACTTTTCACACTTGTGTTAGTGTTGAAAAACCACTTTTCGCACTTGTGTTGTTGCAGGAAACCACTTTTGCACTTGTATTTGTGTGGAAAAAACTCTTTTCGCACTTGTGTTAGTGTTGAAAAACCACTTTTCGCACTTGTGTTAGTGTTGAAAAACCACTTTTTGCACTTGTGTTAGTGTTGAAAAACCACTTTTCGCACTTGTGTTGGTGCAGGAAACCACTTGTGTTGGTGCAGGAAACAACTTTTGCACTTGTATTAGTGTGGCAAAAACCACTTTTCGCACTTGTGTTACTGTTGAAAAACCACTTTTCGCACTTGTGTTAGTGTTGAAAAACCACTTTTCGCACTTGTGTTGGTGCAGGAAACCACTTTTGCACTTGTATTAGTGTGGAAAAACCACTTTTCGCACTTGTGTTAGTGTTGAAAAACCACTTTTCGCACTTGTGTTAGTGTTGAAAAACCACTTTTGCACTTGTATTAGTGTGGAAAAAACACTTTTTGCACTTGTGATAGTGTTGAAAAACCACTTTTTGCACTTGTGTTGGTGCAGGAAACCACTTTTGCACTTGTATTAGTGTGGAAAAACCACTTTTCGCACTTGTGTTATTGTTGAAAAACCACTTTTCGCACTTGTGTTAGTGTTGAAAAACCACTTTTGCACTTGTATTAGTGTGGAAAAACCACTTTTCGCACTTGTGTTAGTGTTGAAAAAACACTTTTCGCACTTGTGTTAGTGTTGAAAAACCACTTTTCGCACTTGTGTTAGTGTTGAAAACCCACTTTTCGCACTTGTGTTGGTGCAGGAAACCACTTTTGCACTTGTATTAGTGTGGAAAATCCACTTTTTGCACTTGTGTTAGTGTTGAAAAACCACTTTTCGCACTTGAGTTGGTGCAGGAAACCACTTTTGCACTTGTATTAGTGTGGAAAAAACACTTTTCGCACTTGTGTTAGTGTTGAAAAACCACTTTTCGCACTTGTGTTAGTGTTGAAAAACCACTTTTTGCACTTGTGTTTGTGTTGAAAAACCACTTTTCGCACTTGTGTTGGTGCAGGAAACCACTTGTGTTGGTGCAGGAAACAACTTTTGCACTTGTATTAGTGTGGAAAAACCACTTTTCGCACTTGTGTTAGTGTTGAAAAACCACTTTTCGCACTTGTGTTAGTGTTGAAAAACCACTTTTCGCACTTGTGTTGGTGCAGGAAACCACTTCTGCACTTGTATTAGTGTGGAAAAACCACTTTTCGCACTTGTGTTAGTGTTGAAAAACCACTTTTCGCACTTGTGTTAGTGTTGAAAAACCACTTTTGCACTTGTATTAGTGTGGAAAAAACCCTTTTGCACTTGTGATAGTGTTGAAAAACCACTTTTTGCACTTGCGTTGGTGCAGGAAACCACTTTTGCACTTGTATTAGTGTGGAAAAAACACTTTTTGCACTTATATTAGTGTGGAAAACCCACTTTTCGCACTTGTGTTCGTTGTGAAAAACCACTTTTCGCACTTGTGTTGGTGCAGGAAACCACTTTTGCACTTGTATTAGTATGGAAAAACCACTTTTTGCACTTGTGTTGGTGCAGGAAACCACTTTTGCACTTGTATTAGTGTGGAAAAAACACTTTTTGCACTTGTGATAGTGTTGAAAAACCACTTTTCGCATTTGTGTTAGTGTTGAAAAACCACTTTTCGCACTTGTGTTGGTGCAGGAAACCACTTTTGCACTTGTATTAGTGTGCAAAAACCACTTTTCGCACTTGTGTTAGTGTTGAAAAACCACTTTTCGCACTTGTGTTAGTGTTGAAAATCCACTTGTCGCACTTGTGTTGGTGCAGGAAACCACTTTTGCACTTGTATTAGTGTGGAAAAACCACTTTTCACACTTGTGTTAGTGTTGAAAAACCACTTTTCACACTTGTGTTGTTGCAGGAAACCACTTTTGCACTTGTATTAGTGTGGAAAAAACTCTTTTCGCACTTGTGTTAGTGTTGAAAAACCACTTTTCGCACTTGTGTTAGTGTTGAAAAACCACTTTTTGCACTTGTGTTAGTGTTGAAAAACCACTTTTCGCACTTGTGTTGGTGCAGGAAACCACTTGTGTTGGTGCAGGAAACAACTTTTGCACTTGTATTAGTGTGGCAAAAACCACTTTTCGCACTTGTGTTACTGTTGAAAAACCACTTTTCGCACTTGTGTTAGTGTTGAAAAACCACTTTTCGCACTTGTGTTGGTGCAGGAAACCACTTTTCGCACTTGTGTTTGTGCAGGAAACCACTTTTGCACTTGTATTAGTGTGCAAAAAACACTATTTGCACTTGTGATAGTGTTGAAAAAACACTTTTTGCACTTGTGTTAGTGTTGAAAAACCACTTTTCGCACTTGTGTTGGTGCAGGAAACCACTTTTGCACTTGTATTAGTGTGGAAAAACCACTTTTCGCACTTGTGTTAGTGTTGAAAAACCACTTTTCGCACTGGTGTTGGTGAAGGAAACCACTTTTCGCACTTGTGTTAGTGTTGAAAACCCACTTTTCGCACTTGTGTTAGTGTTGAAAATCCACTTTTCGCACTTGTGTTGGTGCAGGAAACCACTTTTGCACTTGTATTAGTGTGGAAAAAACACTTTTTGCACTTGTGTTAGTGTTGACAAACCACTTTTCGCACTTGTGTTGGTGCAGGAAACCACTTTTGCACTTGTATTAGTGTGGAAAAAACACTTTTTGCACTTGTGATAGTGTTGAAAAACCACTTTTCGCACTTGTGTTAGTGTTGAAAAACCACTTTTCACACCTGTGTTGGTGCAGGAAACCACTTTTGCACTTGTATTAGTGTGGAAAAAACACTTTTTGCACTTGTGATAGTGTTGAAAATCGACTTTTCGTACTTGTGTTAGTGTTGAAAAACCACTTTTCGCACTTGTGTTGGTGCAGGAAACCACTTTTGCACTTGTATTAGTGTGGAAAAAACACTTTTTGCACTTGTGATAGTGTTGAAAAACCACTTTTCGCACTTGTGTTAGTGTTGAAAAACCACTTTTCGCACTTGTGTTAGTGTTGAAACACCACTTTTCGCACTTGTGTTGGTGCAGGAAACCACTTTTGCACTTGTATTAGTGTGGAAAAAACACTTTTTGCACTTGTGATAGTGTGGAAAATCCACTTTTTGCACTTGTGTTAGTGTTGAAAAAACCACTTTTCGCACTTGAGTTGGTGCAGGAAACCACTTTTGCACTTGTATTAGTGTGGAAAAAACACTTTTCGCACTTGTGTTAGTGTTGAAAAACCACTTTTCGCACTTGTGTTAGTGTTGAAAAACCACTTTTTGCACTTGTGTTAGTGTTGAAAAACCACTTTTCGCACTTGTGTTGGTGCAGGACACCACTTGTGTTGGTGCAGGAAACAACTTTTGCACTTGTATTAGTGTGGAAAAACCACTTTTCGCACTTGTGTTAGTGTTGAAAAACCACTTTTCGCACTTGTGTTAGTGTTGAAAAACCACTTTTCGCACTTGTGTTGGTGCAGGAAACCACTTCTGCATTTGTATTAGTGTGGAAAAACCACTTTTCGCACTTGTGTTAGTTGAAAAACCACTTTTCGCACTTGTGTTGGTGCAGGAAACCACTTGTGTTGGTGCAGGAAACAACTTTTGCACTTGTATTAGTGTGGAAAAACCACTTTTCGCACTTGTGTTAGTGTTGAAAAACCACTTTTCGCACTTGTGTTAGTGTTGAAAAACCACTTTTCGCACTTGTGTTGGTGCAGGAAACCACTTCTGCACTTGTATTAGTGTGGAAAAACCACTTTTCGCACTTGTGTTAGTGTTGAAAAACCACTTTTCGCACTTGTGTTAGTGTTGAAAAACCACTTTTGCACTTGTATCAGTGTGGAAAAAACCCTTTTGCACTTGTGATAGTGTTGAAAAACCACTTTTTGCACTTGCGTTGGTGCAGGAAACCACTTTTGCACTTGTATTAGTGTGGAAAAAACACTTTTTGCACTTATATTAGTGTGGAAAACCCACTTTTCGCACTTGTGTTAGTTGTGAAAAACCACTTTTCGCACTTGTGTTGGTGCAGGAAACCACTTTTGCACTTGTATTAGTATGGAAAAACCACTTTTTGCACTTGTGTTGGTGCAGGAAACCACTTTTGCACTTGTATTAGTGTGGAAAAAACACTTTTTGCACTTGTGATAGTGTTGAAAAACCACTTTTCGCACTTGTGTTAGTGTTGAAAAACCACTTTTCGCACTTGTGTTGGTGCAGGAAACCACTTTTGCACTTGTATTAGTGTGGAAAAACCACTTTTCGCACTTGTGTTAGTGTTGAAAAACCACTTTTCGCACTTGTGTTAGTGTTGAAAATCCACTTGTCGCACTTGTGTTGGTGCAGGAAACCACTTTTGCACTTGTATTAGTGTGGAAAAACCACTTTTCACACTTGTGTTAGTGTTGAAAAACCACTTTTCGCACTTGTGTTGTTGCAGGAAACCACTTTTGCACTTGTATTTGTGTGGAAAAAACTCTTTTCGCACTTGTGTTAGTGTTGAAAAACCACTTTTCGCACTTGTGTTAGTGTTGAAAAACCACTTTTTGCACTTGTGTTAGTGTTGAAAAACCACTTTTCGCACTTGTGTTGGTGCAGGAAACCACTTGTGTTGGTGCAGGAAACAACTTTTGCACTTGTATTAGTGTGGCAAAAACCACTTTTCGCATTTGTGTTACTGTTGAAAAACCACTTTTCGCACTTGTGTTAGTGTTGAAAAACCACTTTTCGCACTTGTGTTGGTGCAGGAAACCACTTTTGCACTTGTATTAGTGTGGAAAAAACCACTTTTCGCACTTGTGTTAGTGTTGAAAAACCACTTTTCGCACTTGTGTTAGTGTTGAAAAACCACTTTTGCACTTGTATTAGTGTGGAAAAAACACTTTTTGCACTTGTGATAGTGTTGAAAAACCACTTTTTGCACTTGTGTTGGTGCAGGAAACCACTTTTGCACTTGTATTAGTGTGGAAAAACCACTTTTCGCACTTGTGTTATTGTTGAAAAACCACTTTTCGCACTTGTGTTAGTGTTGAAAAACCACTTTTGCACTTGTATTAGTGTGGAAAAACCACTTTTCGCACTTGTGTTAGTGTTGAAAAACCACTTTTCGCACTTGTGTTAGTGTTGAAAAACCACTTTTCGCACTTGTGTTAGTGTTGAAAACCCACTTTTCGCACTTGTGTTGGTGCAGGAAACCACTTTTGCACTTGTATTAGTGTGGAAAATCCACTTTTTGCACTTGTGTTAGTGTTGAAAAACCACTTTTCGCACTTGAGTTGGTGCAGGAAACCACTTTTGCACTTGTATTAGTGTGGAAAAAACACTTTTCGCACTTGTGTTAGTGTTGAAAAACCACTTTTCGCACTTGTGTTAGTGTTGAAAAACCACTTTTTGCACTTGTGTTTGTGTTGAAAAACCACTTTTCGCACTTGTGTTGGTGCAGGAAACCACTTGTGTTGGTGCAGGAAACAACTTTTGCACTTGTATTAGTGTGGAAAAACCACTTTTCGCACTTGTGTTAGTGTTGAAAAACCACTTTTCGCACTTGTGTTAGTGTTGAAAAACCACTTTTCGCACTTGTGTTGGTGCAGGAAACCACTTCTGCACTTGTATTAGTGTGGAAAAACCACTTTTCGCACTTGTGTTAGTGTTGAAAAACCACTTTTCGCACTTGTGTTAGTGTTGAAAAACCACTTTTGCACTTGTATTAGTGTGGAAAAAACCCTTTTGCACTTGTGATAGTGTTGAAAAACCACTTTTTGCACTTGCGTTGGTGCAGGAAACCACTTTTGCACTTGTATTAGTGTGGAAAAAACACTTTTTGCACTTATATTAGTGTGGAAAACCCACTTTTCGCACTTGTGTTCGTTGTGAAAAACCACTTTTCGCACTTGTGTTGGTGCAGGAAACCACTTTTGCACTTGTATTAGTATGGAAAAACCACTTTTTGCACTTGTGTTGGTGCAGGAAACCACTTTTGCACTTGTATTAGTGTGGAAAAAACACTTTTTGCACTTGTGATAGTGTTGAAAAACCACTTTTCGCATTTGTGTTAGTGTTGAAAAACCACTTTTCGCACTTGTGTTGGTGCAGGAAACCACTTTTGCACTTGTATTAGTGTGCAAAAACCACTTTTCGCACTTGTATTAGTGTTGAAAAACCACTTTTCGCACTTGTGTTAGTGTTGAAAATCCACTTGTCGCACTTGTGTTGGTGCAGGAAACCACTTTTGCACTTGTATTAGTGTGGAAAAACCACTTTTCACACTTGTGTTAGTGTTGAAAAACCACTTTTCACACTTGTGTTGTTGCAGGAAACCACTTTTGCACTTGTATTAGTGTGGAAAAAACTCTTTTCGCACTTGTGTTAGTGTTGAAAAACCACTTTTCGCACTTGTGTTAGTGTTGAAAAACCACTTTTTGCACTTGTGTTAGTGTTGAAAAACCACTTTTCGCACTTGTGTTGGTGCAGGAAACCACTTGTGTTGGTGCAGGAAACAACTTTTGCACTTGTATTAGTGTGGCAAAAACCACTTTTCGCACTTGTGTTACTGTTGAAAAACCACTTTTCGCACTTGTGTTAGTGTTGAAAAACCACTTTTCGCACTTGTGTTGGTGCAGGAAACCACTTTTGCACTTGTATTAGTGTGGAAAAACCACTTTTCGCACTTGTGTTAGTGTTGAAAAACCACTTTTCGCACTTGTGTTAGTGTTGAAAAACCACTTTTGCACTTGTATTAGTGTGGAAAAAACACTTTTTGCACTTGTGATAGTGTTGAAAAACCACTTTTTGCACTTGTGTTGGTGCAGGAAACCACTTTTGCACTTGTATTAGCGTGGAAAAACCACTTTTCGCACTTGTGTTAGTGTTGAAAAACCACTTTTCGCACTTGTGTTAGTGTTGAAAAACCACTTTTGCACTTGTATTAGTGTGGAAAAACCACTTTTCGCACTTGTGTTAGTGTTGAAAAACCACTTTTCGCACTTGTGTTAGTGTTGAAAAACCACTTTTCGCACTTGTGTTAGTGTTGAAAAACCACTTTTCGCACTTGTGTTAGTGTTGAAAAACCACTTTTTGCACTTGTGTTAGTGTTGAAAAACCACTTTTTGCACTTGTGTTGGTGCAGGAAACCACTTTTGCACTTGTATCAGTGTGGAAAAACCACTTTTCGCACTTGTGTTGGTGTTGAAAAACCACTTTTCGCACTTGTGTTAGTGTTGAAAAACCACTTTTCACACTTGTGTTGGTGCAGGAAACCACTTTTGCACATGTATTAGTGTGGAAAAAACACTTTTTGCACTTGTGATAGTGTTGAAAAAACACTTTTTGCACTTGTGTTAGTGTTGAAAAACCACTTTTCGCACTTGCGTTGGTGCAAGAAACCACTTTTGCACTTGTATTAGTGTGGAAAAACCACTTTTCGCACTTGTGTTAGAGTTGAAAAACCACTTTTCGCACTTGCGTTGGTGCAGGCAACCACTTTTGCACTTGTATTAGTGTGGAAAAAACACTTTTTGCACTTGTGATAGTGTTGAAAAAACACTTTTTGCACTTGTGTTAGTGTTGAAAAACCACTTTTCGCACTGGTGTTGGTGAAGGAAACCACTTTTCGCACTTGTGTTAGTGTTGAAAACCCACTTTTCGCACTTGTGTTAGTGTTGAAAATCCACTTTTCGCACTTGTGTTGGTGCAGGAAACCACTTTTGCACTTGTATTAGTGTGGAAAAAACACTTTTTGCAATTGTGTTAGTGTTGAAAAACCACTTTTCGCACTTGTGTTGGTGCAGGAAACCACTTTTGCACTTGTATTAGTGTGGAAAAAACACTTTTTGCACTTGTGATAGTGTTGAAAAACAACTTTTCGCACTTGTGTTAGTGTTGAAAAACCACTTTTCGCACCTGTGTTGGTGCAGGAAACCACTTTTGCACTTGTATTAGTGTGGAAAAAACACTTTTTGCACTTGTGATAGTGTTGAAAAACGACTTTTCGTACGTGTGTTAGTGTTGATTAGTGTTGAAAAACCACTTTTCGCACTTGTGTTGGTGCAGGAAACCACTTCTGCACTTGTATTAGTGTGGAAAAACCACTTTTCGCACTTGTGTTAGTGTTGAAAAACCACTTTTCGCACTTGTGTTAGTGTTGAAAAACCACTTTTGCACTTGTATCAGTGTGGAAAAAACCCTTTTGCACTTGTGATAGTGTTGAAAAACCACTTTTTGCACTTGCGTTGGTGCAGGAAACCACTTTTGCACTTGTATTAGTATGGAAAAACCACTTTTGCACTTGTATTAGTGTGGAAAAAACACTTTTTGCACTTATATTAGTGTGGAAAACCCACTTTTCGCACTTGTGTTAGTTGTGAAAAACCACTTTTCGCACTTGTGTTGGTGCAGGAAACCACTTTTGCACTTGTATTAGTATGGAAAAACCACTTTTTGCACTTGTGTTGGTGCAGGAAACCACTTTTGCACTTGTATTAGTGTGGAAAAAACACTTTTTGCACTTGTGATAGTGTTGAAAAACCACTTTTCGCACATGTGTTAGTGTTGAAAAACCACTTTTCGCACTTGTGTTGGTGCAGGAAACCACTTTTGCACTTGTATTAGTGTGGAAAAACCACTTTTCGCACTTGTGTTAGTGTTGAAAAACCACTTTTCGCACTTGTGTTAGTGTTGAAAATCCACTTGTCGCACTTGTGTTGGTGCAGGAAACCACTTTTGCACTTGTATTAGTGTGGAAAAACCACTTTTCACACTTGTGTTAGTGTTGAAAAACCACTTTTCGCACTTGTGTTGTTGCAGGAAACCACTTTTGCACTTGTATTTGTGTGGAAAAAACTCTTTTCGCACTTGTGTTAGTGTTGAAAAACCACTTTTCGCACTTGTGTTAGTGTTGAAAAACCACTTTTTGCACTTGTGTTAGTGTTGAAAAACCACTTTTCGCACTTGTGTTGGTGCAGGAAACCACTTGTGTTGGTACAGGAAACAACTTTTGCACTTGTATTAGTGTGGCAAAAACCACTTTTCGCACTTGTGTTACTGTTGAAAAACCACTTTTCGCACTTGTGTTAGTGTTGAAAAACCACTTTTCGCACATGTGTTGGTGCAGGAAACCACTTTTGCACTTGTATTAGTGTGGAAAAACCACTTTTCGCACTTGTGTTAGTGTTGAAAAACCACTTTTCGCACTTGTGTTAGTGTTGAAAAACCACTTTTGCACTTGTATTAGTGTGGAAAAAACACTTTTTGCACTTGTGATAGTGTTGAAAAACCACTTTTTGCACTTGTGTTGGTGCAGGAAACCACTTTTGCACTTGTATTAGTGTGGAAAAACCACTTTTCGCACTTGTGTTATTGTTGAAAAACCACTTTTCGCACTTGTGTTAGTGTTGAAAAACCACTTTTGCACTTGTATTAGTGTGGAAAAACCACTTTTCGCACTTGTGTTAGTGTTGAAAAACCACTTTTCGCACTTGTGTTAGTGTTGAAAAACCACTTTTCGCACTTGTGTTAGTGTTGAAAACCCACTTTTCGCACTTGTGTTGGTGCAGGAAACCACTTTTGCACTTGTATTAGTGTGGAAAATCCACTTTTTGCACTTGTGTTAGTGTTGAAAAACCACTTTTCGCACTTGAGTTGGTGCAGGAAACCACTTTTGCACTTGTATTAGTGTGGAAAAAACACTTTTCGCACTTGTGTTAGTGTTGAAAAACCACTTTTCGCACTTGTGTTAGTGTTGAAAAACCACTTTTTGCACTTGTGTTTGTGTTGAAAAACCACTTTTCGCACTTGTGTTGGTGCAGGAAACCACTTGTGTTGGTGCAGGAAACAACTTTTGCACTTGTATTAGTGTGGAAAAACCACTTTTCGCACTTGTGTTAGTGTTGAAAAACCACTTTTCGCACTTGTGTTAGTGTTGAAAAACCACTTTTCGCACTTGTGTTGGTGCAGGAAACCACTTCTGCACTTGTATTAGTGTGGAAAAACCACTTTTCGCACTTGTGTTAGTGTTGAAAAACCACTTTTCGCACTTGTGTTAGTGTTGAAAAACCACTTTTGCACTTGTATTAGTGTGGAAAAAACCCTTTTGCACTTGTGATAGTGTTGAAAAACCACTTTTTGCACTTGCGTTGGTGCAGGAAACCACTTTTGCACTTGTATTAGTGTGGAAAAAACACTTTTTGCACTTATATTAGTGTGGAAAACCCACTTTTCGCACTTGTGTTCGTTGTGAAAAACCACTTTTCGCACTTGTGTTGGTGCAGGAAACCACTTTTGCACTTGTATTAGTATGGAAAAACCACTTTTTGCACTTGTGTTGGTGCAGGAAACCACTTTTGCACTTGTATTAGTGTGGAAAAAACACTTTTTGCACTTGTGATAGTGTTGAAAAACCACTTTTCGCATTTGTGTTAGTGTTGAAAAACCACTTTTCGCACTTGTGTTGGTGCAGGAAACCACTTTTGCACTTGTATTAGTGTGGAAAAACCACTTTTCGCACTTGTGTTAGTGTTGAAAAACCACTTTTCGCACTTGTGTTAGTGTTGAAAATCCACTTGTCGCACTTGTGTTGGTGCAGGAAACCACTTTTGCACTTGTATTAGTGTGGAAAAACCACTTTTCACACTTGTGTTAGTGTTGAAAAACCACTTTTCGCACTTGTGTTGTTGCAGGAAACCACTTTTGCACTTGTATTTGTGTGGAAAAAACTCTTTTCGCACTTGTGTTAGTGTTGAAAAACCACTTTTCGCACTTGTGTTAGTGTTGAAAAACCACTTTTTGCACTTGTGTTAGTGTTGAAAAACCACTTTTCGCACTTGTGTTGGTGCAGGAAACCACTTGTGTTGGTGCAGGAAACAACTTTTGCACTTGTATTAGTGTGGCAAAAACCACTTTTCGCACTTGTGTTACTGTTGAAAAACCACTTTTCGCACTTGTGTTAGTGTTGAAAAACCACTTTTCGCACTTGTGTTGGTGCAGGAAACCACTTTTGCACTTGTATTAGTGTGGAAAAACCACTTTTCGCACTTGTGTTAGTGTTGAAAAACCACTTTTCGCACTTGTGTTAGTGTTGAAAAACCACTTTTGCACTTGTATTAGTGTGGAAAAAACACTTTTTGCACTTGTGATAGTGTTGAAAAACCACTTTTTGCACTTGTGTTGGTGCAGGAAACCACTTTTGCACTTGTATTAGTGTGGAAAAACCACTTTTCGCACTTGTGTTATTGTTGAAAAACCACTTTTCGCACTTGTGTTAGTGTTGAAAAACCACTTTTGCACTTGTATTAGTGTGGAAAAACCACTTTTCGCACTTGTGTTAGTGTTGAAAAACCACTTTTCGCACTTGTGTTAGTGTTGAAAAACCACTTTTCGCACTTGTGTTAGTGTTGAAAACCCACTTTTCGCACTTGTGTTGGTGCAGGAAACCACTTTTGCACTTGTATTAGTGTGGAAAATCCACTTTTTGCACTTGTGTTAGTGTTGAAAAACCACTTTTCGCACTTGAGTTGGTGCAGGAAACCACTTTTGCACTTGTATTAGTGTGGAAAAAACACTTTTCGCACTTGTGTTAGTGTTGAAAAACCACTTTTCGCACTTGTGTTAGTGTTGAAAAACCACTTTTTGCACTTGTGTTTGTGTTGAAAAACCACTTTTCGCACTTGTGTTGGTGCAGGAAACCACTTGTGTTGGTGCAGGAAACAACTTTTGCACTTGTATTAGTGTGGAAAAACCACTTTTCGCACTTGTGTTAGTGTTGAAAAACCACTTTTCGCACTTGTGTTAGTGTTGAAAAACCACTTTTCGCACTTGTGTTGGTGCAGGAAACCACTTCTGCACTTGTATTAGTGTGGAAAAACCACTTTTCGCACTTGTGTTAGTGTTGAAAAACCACTTTTCGCACTTGTGTTAGTGTTGAAAAACCACTTTTGCACTTGTATTAGTGTGGAAAAAACCCTTTTGCACTTGTGATAGTGTTGAAAAACCACTTTTTGCACTTGTGTTGGTGCAGGAAACCACTTTTGCACTTGTATTAGTGTGGAAAAACCACTTTTCGCACTTGTGTTATTGTTGAAAAACCACTTTTCGCACTTGTGTTAGTGTTGAAAAACCACTTTTGCACTTGTATTAGTGTGGAAAAGCCACTTTTCGCACTTGTGTTAGTGTTGAAAAACCACTTTTCGCACTTGTGTTAGTGTTGAAAAACCACTTTTCGCACTTGTGTTAGTGTTGAAAACCCACTTTTCGCACTTGTGTTGGTGCAGGAAACCACTTTTGCACTTGTATTAGTGTGGAAAATCCACTTTTTGCACTTGTGTTAGTGTTGAAAAACCACTTTTCGCACTTGAGTTGGTGCAGGAAACCACTTTTGCACTTGTATTAGTGTGGAAAAAACACTTTTTGCACTTATATTAGTGTGGAAAACCCACTTTTCGCACTTGTGTTCGTTGTGAAAAACCACTTTTCGCACTTGTGTTGGTGCAGGAAACCACTTTTGCACTTGTATTAGTATGGAAAAACCACTTTTTGCACTTGTGTTGGTGCAGGAAACCACTTTTGCACTTGTATTAGTGTGGAAAAAACACTTTTTGCACTTGTGATAGTGTTGAAAAACCACTTTTCGCACTTGTGTTAGTGTTGAAAATCCACTTGTCGCACTTGTGTTGGTGCAGGAAACCACTTTTGCACTTGTATTAGTGTGGAAAAACCACTTTTCACACTTGTGTTAGTGTTGAAAATCCACTTGTCGCACTTGTGTTGGTGCAGGAAACCACTTTTGCACTTGTATTAGTGTGGAAAAACCACTTTTCACACTTGTGTTAGTGTTGAAAAACCACTTTTCGCACTTGTGTTGGTGCAGGAAACCACTTGTGTTGGTGCAGGAAACAACTTTTGCACTTGTATTAGTGTGGCAAAAACCACTTTTCGCACTTGTGTTACTGTTGAAAAACCACTTTTCGCACTTGTGTTAGTGTTGAAAAACCACTTTTCGCACTTGTGTTGGTGCAGGAAACCACTTTTGCACTTGTATTAGTGTGGAAAAACCACTTTTCGCACTTGTGTTAGTGTTGAAAAACCACTTTTCGCACTTGTGTTAGTGTTGAAAAACCACTTTTGCACTTGTATTAGTGTGGAAAAAACACTTTTTGCACTTGTGATAGTGTTGAAAAACCACTTTTTGCACTTGTGTTGGTGCAGGAAACCACTTTTGCACTTGTATTAGCGTGGAAAAACCACTTTTCGCACTTGTGTTAGTGTTGAAAAACCACTTTTCGCACTTGTGTTAGTGTTGAAAAACCACTTTTGCACTTGTATTAGTGTGGAAAAACCACTTTTCGCACTTGTGTTAGTGTTGAAAAACCACTTTTCGCACTTGTGTTAGTGTTGAAAAACCACTTTTCGCACTTGTGTTAGTGTTGAAAAACCACTTTTCGCACTTGTGTTAGTGTTGAAAAACCACTTTTTGCGCTTGTGTTAGTGTTGAAAAACCACTTTTTGCACTTGTGTTGGTGCAGGAAACCACTTTTGCACTTGTATCAGTGTGGAAAAACCACTTTTCGCACTTGTGTTGGTGTTGAAAAACCACTTTTCGCACTTGTGTTAGTGTTGAAAAACCACTTTTCACACTTGTGTTGGTGCAGGAAACCACTTTTGCACATGTATTAGTGTGGAAAAAACACTTTTTGCACTTGTGATAGTGTTGAAAAAACACTTTTTGCACTTGTGTTAGTGTTGAAAAACCACTTTTCGCACTTGCGTTGGTGCAAGAAACCACTTTTGCACTTGTATTAGTGTGGAAAAACCACTTTTCGCACTTGTGTTAGAGTTGAAAAACCACTTTTCGCACTTGCGTTGGTGCAGGCAACCACTTTTGCACTTGTATTAGTGTGGAAAAAACACTTTTTGCACTTGTGATAGTGTTGAAAAAACACTTTTTGCACTTGTGTTAGTGTTGAAAAACCACTTTTCGCACTGGTGTTGGTGAAGGAAACCACTTTTCGCACTTGTGTTAGTGTTGAAAACCCACTTTTCGCACTTGTGTTAGTGTTGAAAATCCACTTTTCGCACTTGTGTTGGTGCAGGAAACCACTTTTGCACTTGTATTAGTGTGGAAAAAACACTTTTTGCAATTGTGTTAGTGTTGAAAAACCACTTTTCGCACTTGTGTTGGTGCAGGAAACCACTTTTGCACTTGTATTAGTGTGGAAAAAACACTTTTTGCACTTGTGATAGTGTTGAAAAACAACTTTTCGCACTTGTGTTAGTGTTGAAAAACCACTTTTCGCACCTGTGTTGGTGCAGGAAACCACTTTTGCACTTGTATTAGTGTGGAAAAAACACTTTTTGCACTTGTGATAGTGTTGAAAAACGACTTTTCGTACTTGTGTTAGTGTTGATTAGTGTTGAAAAACCACTTTTCGCACTTGTGTTGGTGCAGGAAACCACTTCTGCACTTGTATTAGTGTGGAAAAACCACTTTTCGCACTTGTGTTAGTGTTGAAAAACCACTTTTCGCACTTGTGTTAGTGTTGAAAAACCACTTTTGCACTTGTATCAGTGTGGAAAAAACCCTTTTGCACTTGTGATAGTGTTGAAAAACCACTTTTTGCACTTGCGTTGGTGCAGGAAACCACTTTTGCACTTGTATTAGTATGGAAAAACCACTTTTGCACTTGTATTAGTGTGGAAAAAACACTTTTTGCACTTATATTAGTGTGGAAAACCCACTTTTCGCACTTGTGTTAGTTGTGAAAAACCACTTTTCGCACTTGTGTTGGTGCAGGAAACCACTTTTGCACTTGTATTAGTATGGAAAAACCACTTTTTGCACTTGTGTTGGTGCAGGAAACCACTTTTGCACTTGTATTAGTGTGGAAAAAACACTTTTTGCACTTGTGATAGTGTTGAAAAACCACTTTTCGCACATGTGTTAGTGTTGAAAAACCACTTTTCGCACTTGTGTTGGTGCAGGAAACCACTTTTGCACTTGTATTAGTGTGGAAAAACCACTTTTCGCACTTGTGTTAGTGTTGAAAAACCACTTTTCGCACTTGTGTTAGTGTTGAAAAACCACTTTTCGCACTTGCGTTGGTGCAAGAAACCACTTTTGCACTTGTATTAGTGTGGAAAAACCACTTTTCGCACTTGTGTTAGAGTTGAAAAACCACTTTTCGCACTTGCGTTGGTGCAGGAAACCACTTTTGCACTTGTATTAGTGTGGAAAAAACACTTTTTGCACTTGTGATAGTGTTGAAAAAACACTTTTTGCACTTGTGTTAGTGTTGAAAAACCACTTTTCGCACTTGTGTTGGTGCAGGAAACCACTTCTGCACTTGTATTAGTGTGGAAAAACCACTTTTCGCACTTGTGTTAGTGTTGAAAAACCACTTTTCGCACTTGTGTTAGTGTTGAAAAACCACTTTTGCACTTGTATTAGTGTGGAAAAAACCCTTTTGCACTTGTGATAGTGTTGAAAAACCACTTTTTGCACTTGCGTTGGTGCAGGAAACCACTTTTGCACTTGTATTAGTGTGGAAAAAACACTTTTTGCACTTATATTAGTGTGGAAAACCCACTTTTCGCACTTGTGTTCGTTGTGAAAAACCACTTTTCGCACTTGTGTTGGTGCAGGAAACCACTTTTGCACTTGTATTAGTATGGAAAAACCACTTTTTGCACTTGTGTTGGTGCAGGAAACCACTTTTGCACTTGTATTAGTGTGGAAAAACACTTTTTGCACTTGTGATAGTGTTGAAAAACCACTTTTCGCATTTGTGTTAGTGTTGAAAAACCACTTTTCGCACTTGTGTTGGTGCAGGAAACCACTTTTGCACTTGTATTAGTGTGCAAAAACCACTTTTCGCACTTGTGTTAGTGTTGAAAAACCACTTTTCGCACTTGTGTTAGTGTTGAAAATCCACTTGTCGCACTTGTGTTGGTGCAGGAAACCACTTTTGCACTTGTATTAGTGTGGAAAAACCACTTTTCACACTTGTGTTAGTGTTGAAAAACCACTTTTCACACTTGTGTTGTTGCAGGAAACCACTTTTGCACTTGTATTAGTGTGGAAAAAACTCTTTTCGCACTTGTGTTAGTGTTGAAAAACCACTTTTCACACTTGTGTTAGTGTTGAAAAACCACTTTTTGCACTTGTGTTAGTGTTGAAAAACCACTTTTCGCACTTGTGTCGGTGCAGGAAACCACTTGTGTTGGTGCAGGAAACAACTTTTGCACTTGTATTAGTGTGGCAAAAACCACTTTTCGCACTTGTGTTACTGTTGAAAAACCACTTTTCGCACTTGTGTTAGTGTTGAAAAACCACTTTTCGCACTTGTGTTGGTGCAGGAAACCACTTTTCGCACTTGTGTTTGTGCAGGAAACCACTTTTGCACTTGTATTAGTGTGCAAAAAACACTTTTTGCACTTGTGATAGTGTTGAAAAAATACTTTTTGCACTTGTGTTAGTGTTGAAAAACCACTTTTCGCACTTGTGTTGGTGCAGGAAACCACTTTTGCACTTGTATTAGTGTGGAAAAACCACTTTTCGCACTTGTGTTAGTGTTGAAAAACCACTTTTCGCACTGGTGTTGGTGAAGGAAACCACTTTTCGCACTTGTGTTAGTGTTGAAAACCCACTTTTCGCACTTGTGTTAGTGTTGAAAATCCACTTTTCGCACTTGTGTTGGTGCAGGAAACCACTTTTGCACTTGTATTAGTGTGGAAAAAACACTTTTTGCACTTGTGTTAGTGTTGACAAACCACTTTTCGCACTTGTGTTGGTGCAGGAAACCACTTTTGCACTTGTATTAGTGTGGAAAAAACACTTTTTGCACTTGTGATAGTGTTGAAAAACCACTTTTCGCACTTGTGTTAGTGTTGAAAAACCACTTTTCACACCTGTGTTGGTGCAGGAAACCACTTTTGCACTTGTATTAGTGTGGAAAAAACACTTTTTGCACTTGTGATAGTGTTGAAAAACGACTTTTCGTACTTGTGTTAGTGTTGAAAAACCACTTTTCGCACTTGTGTTGGTGCAGGAAACCACTTTTGCACTTGTATTAGTGTGGAAAAAACACTTTTTGCACTTGTGATAGTGTTGAAAAACCACTTTTCGCACTTGTGTTAGTGTTGAAAAACCACTTTTCGCACTTGTGTTAGTGTTGAAAACCACTTTTCGCACTTGTGTTGGTGCAGGAAACCACTTTTGCACTTGTATTAGTGTGGAAAAAACACTTTTTGCACTTGTGATAGTGTGGAAAATCCACTTTTTGCACTTGTGTTAGTGTTGAAAAAACCACTTTTCGCACTTGAGTTGGTGCAGGAAACCACTTTTGCACTTGTATTAGTGTGGAAAAAACACTTTTCGCACTTGTGTTAGTGTTGAAAAACCACTTTTCGCACTTGTGTTAGTGTTGAAAAACCACTTTTTGCACTTGTGTTAGTGTTGAAAAACCACTTTTCGCACTTGTGTTGGTGCAGGACACCACTTGTGTTGGTGCAGGAAACAACTTTTGCACTTGTATTAGTGTGGAAAAACCACTTTTCGCACTTGTGTTAGTGTTGAAAAACCACTTTTCGCACTTGTGTTAGTGTTGAAAAACCACTTTTCGCACTTGTGTTGGTGCAGGAAACCACTTCTGCATTTGTATTAGTGTGGAAAAACCACTTTTCGCACTTGTGTTAGTTGAAAAACCACTTTTCGCACTTGTGTTGGTGCAGGAAACCACTTGTGTTGGTGCAGGAAACAACTTTTGCACTTGTATTAGTGTGGAAAAACCACTTTTCGCACTTGTGTTAGTGTTGAAAAACCACTTTTCGCACTTGTGTTAGTGTTGAAAAACCACTTTTCGCACTTGTGTTGGTGCAGGAAACCACTTCTGCACTTGTATTAGTGTGGAAAAACCACTTTTCGCACTTGTGTTAGTGTTGAAAAACCACTTTTCGCACTTGTGTTAGTGTTGAAAAACCACTTTTGCACTTGTATCAGTGTGGAATAAACCCTTTTGCACTTGTGATAGTGTTGAAAAACCACTTTTTGCACTTGCGTTGGTGCAGGAAACCACTTTTGCACTTGTATTAGTGTGGAAAAAACACTTTTTGCACTTATATTAGTGTGGAAAACCCACTTTTCGCACTTGTGTTAGTTGTGAAAAACCACTTTTCGCACTTGTGTTGGTGCAGGAAACCACTTTTGCACTTGTATTAGTATGGAAAAACCACTTTTTGCACTTGTGTTGGTGCAGGAAACCACTTTTGCACTTGTATTAGTGTGGAAAAAACACTTTTTGCACTTGTGATAGTGTTGAAAAACCACTTTTCGCACTTGTGTTAGTGTTGAAAAACCACTTTTCGCACTTGTGTTGGTGCAGGAAACCACTTTTGCACTTGTATTAGTGTGGAAAAACCACTTTTCGCACTTGTGTTAGTGTTGAAAAACCACTTTTCGCACTTGTGTTAGTGTTGAAAAACCACTTTTGCACTTGTATTAGTGTGGAAAAAACCCTTTTGCACTTGTGATAGTGTTGAAAAACCACTTTTTGCACTTGCGTTTGTGCAGGAAACCACTTTTGCACTTGTATTAGTGTGGAAAAAACACTTTTTGCACTTATATTAGTGTGGAAAACCCACTTTTCGCACTTGTGTTCGTTGTGAAAAACCACTTTTCGCACTTGTGTTGGTGCAGGAAACCACTTTTGCACTTGTATTAGTATGGAAAAACCACTTTTTGCACTTGTGTTGGTGCAGGAAACCACTTTTGCACTTGTATTAGTGTGGAAAAAACACTTTTTGCACTTGTGATAGTGTTGAAAAACCACTTTTCGCATTTGTGTTAGTGTTGAAAAACCACTTTTCGCACTTGTGTTGGTGCAGGAAACCACTTTTGCACTTGTATTAGTGTGGAAAAACCACTTTTCGCACTTGTGTTAGTGTTGAAAAACCACTTTTCGCACTTGTGTTAGTGTTGAAAATCCACTTGTCGCACTTGTGTTGGTGCAGGAAACCACTTTTGCACTTGTATTAGTGTGGAAAAACCACTTTTCACACTTGTGTTAGTGTTGAAAAACCACTTTTCACACTTGTGTTGTTGCAGGAAACCACTTTTGCACTTGTATTAGTGTGGAAAAAACTCTTTTCGCACTTGTGTTAGTGTTGAAAAACCACTTTTCGCACTTGTGTTAGTGTTGAAAAACCACTTTTTGCACTTGTGTTAGTGTTGAAAAACCACTTTTCGCACTTGTGTTGGTGCAGGAAACCACTTGTGTTGGTGCAGGAAACAACTTTTGCACTTGTATTAGTGTGGCAAAAACCACTTTTCGCACTTGTGTTACTGTTGAAAAACCACTTTTCGCACTTGTGTTAGTGTTGAAAAACCACTTTTCGCACTTGTGTTGGTGCAGGAAACCACTTTTGCACTTGTATTAGTGTGGAAAAACCACTTTTCGCACTTGTGTTAGTGTTGAAAAACCATTTTTCGCACTTGTGTTAGTGTTGAAAAACCACTTTTGCACTTGTATTAGTGTGGAAAAAACACTTTTTGCACTTGTGATTGTGTTGAAAAACCACTTTTTGCACTTGTGTTGGTGCAGGAAACCACTTTTGCACTTGTATTAGCGTGGAAAAACCACTTTTCGCACTTGTGTTAGTGTTGAAAAACCACTTTTCGCACTTGTGTTAGTGTTGAAAAACCACTTTTGCACTTGTATTAGTGTGGAAAAACCACTTTTCGCACTTGTGTTAGTGTTGAAAAACCACTTTTCGCACTTGTGTTAGTGTTGAAAAACCACTTTTCGCACTTGTGTTAGTGTTGAAAAACCACTTTTCGCACTTGTGTTAGTGTGGAAAAAACACTTTTTGCACTTGTGATAGTGTTGAAAAACGACATTTTGCACTTGTGTTAGTGTTGAAAAACCACTTTTTGCACTTGTGTTGGTGCAGGAAACCACTTTTGCACTTGTATTAGTGTGGAAAAAACACTTTTTGCACTTGTGATAGTGTCGAAAAACCACTTTTCGCACTTGTGTTAGTGTGGAAAAAACACTTTTTGCACTTGTGATAGTGTTGAAAAACGACATTTTGCACTTGTGTTAGTGTTGAAAAACCACTTTTTGCACTTGTGTTGGTGCAGGAAACCACTTTTGCACTTGTATTAGTGTGCAAAAAACACTTTTTGCACTTGTGATAGTGCTGAAAAAACACTTTTTGCACTTGTGTTAGTGTTGAAAAACCACTTTTCGCACTTGTGTTGGTGCAGGAAACCACTTTTGCACTTGTATTAGCGTGGAAAAACCACTTTTCGCACTTGTGTTAGTGTTGAAAAACCACTTTTCGCACTTGTGTTAGTGTTGAAAAACCACTTTTGCACTTGTATTAGTGTGGAAAAACCACTTTTCGCACTTGTGTTAGTGTTGAAAAACCACTTTTCGCACTTGTGTTAGTGTTGAAAAACCACTTTTCGCACTTGTGTTAGTGTTGAAAAACCACTTTTCGCACTTGTGTTAGTGTGGAAAAAACACTTTTTGCACTTGTGATAGTGTTGAAAAACGACATTTTGCACTTGTGTTAGTGTTGAAAAACCACTTTTTGCACTTGTGTTGGTGCAGGAAACCACTTTTGCACTTGTATTAGTGTGGAAAAAACACTTTTTGCACTTGTGATAGTGTCGAAAAACCACTTTTCGCACTTGTGTTAGTGTGGAAAAAACACTTTTTGCACTTGTGATAGTGTTGAAAAACGACATTTTGCACTTGTGTTAGTGTTGAAAAACCACTTTTTGCACTTGTGTTGGTGCAGGAAACCACTTTTGCACTTGTATTAGTGTGCAAAAAACACTTTTTGCACTTGTGATAGTGCTGAAAAAACACTTTTTGCACTTGTGTTAGTGTTGAAAAACCACTTTTCGCACTTGTGTTGGTGCAGGAAACCACTTTTGCACTTGTATTAGTGTGGAAAAACCACTTTTCGCACTTGTGTTAGTGTTGAAAAACCACTTTTCGCACTGGTGTTGGTGAAGGAAACCACTTTTCGCACTTGTGTTAGTGTTGAAAACCCACTTTTCGCACTTGTGTTAGTGTTGAAAATCCACTTTTCGCACTTGTGTTGGTGCAGGAAACCACTTTTGCACTTGTATTAGTGTGGAAAAAACACTTTTTGCACTTGTGTTAGTGTTGACAAACCACTTTTCGCACTTGTGTTGGTGCAGGAAACCACTTTTGCACTTGTATTAGTGTGGAAAAAACACTTTTTGCACTTGTGATAGTGTTGAAAAACCACTTTTCGCACTTGTGTTAGTGTTGAAAAACCACTTTTCACACCTGTGTTGGTGCAGGAAACCACTTTTGCACTTGTATTAGTGTGGAAAAAACACTTTTTGCACTTGTGATAGTGTTGAAAAACGACTTTTCGTACTTGTGTTGGTGCAGGAAACCACTTTTGCACTTGTATTAGTGTGGAAAAAACACTTTTTGCACTTGTGATAGTGTTGAAAAACCACTTTTCGCACTTGTGTTAGTGTTGAAAAACCACTTTTCGCACTTGTGTTAGTGTTGAAACACCACTTTTCGCACTTGTGTTGGTGCAGGAAACCACTTTTGCACTTGTATTAGTGTGGAAAAAACACTTTTTGCACTTGTGATAGTGTGGAAAATCCACTTTTTGCACTTGTGTTAGTGTTGAAAAAACCACTTTTCGCACTTGAGTTGGTGCAGGAAACCACTTTTGCACTTGTATTAGTGTGGAAAAAACACTTTTCGCACTTGTGTTAGTGTTGAAAAACCACTTTTCGCACTTGTGTTAGTGTTGAAAAACCACTTTTTGCACTTGTGTTAGTGTTGAAAAACCACTTTTCGCACTTGTGTTGGTGCAGGACACCACTTGTGTTGGTGCAGGAAACAACTTTTGCACTTGTATTAGTGTGGAAAAACCACTTTTCGCACTTGTGTTAGTGTTGAAAAACCACTTTTCGCACTTGTGTTAGTGTTGAAAAACCACTTTTCGCACTTGTGTTGGTGCAGGCAACCACTTCTGCATTTGTATTAGTGTGGAAAAACCACTTTTCGCACTTGTGTTAGTTGAAAAACCACTTTTCGCACTTGTGTTGGTGCAGGAAACCACTTGTGTTGGTGCAGGAAACAACTTTTGCACTTGTATTAGTGTGGAAAAACCACTTTTCACACTTGTGTTAGTGTTGAAAAACCACTTTTCGCACTTGTGTTAGTGTTGAAAAACCACTTTTCGCACTTGTGTTGGTGCAGGAAACCACTTCTGCACTTGTATTAGTGTGGAAAAACCACTTTTCGCACTTGTGTTAGTGTTGAAAAACCACTTTTCGCACTTGTGTTAGTGTTGAAAAACCACTTTTGCACTTGTATCAGTGTGGAAAAAACCCTTTTGCACTTGTGATAGTGTTGAAAAACCACTTTTTGCACTTGCGTTGGTGCAGGAAACCACTTTTGCACTTGTATTAGTGTGGAAAAAACACTTTTTGCACTTATATTAGTGTGGAAAACCCACTTTTCGCACTTGTGTTAGTTGTGAAAAACCACTTTTCGCACTTGTGTTGGTGCAGGAAACCACTTTTGCACTTGCATTAGTATGGAAAAACCACTTTTTGCACTTGTGTTGGTGCAGGAAACCACTTTTGCACTTGTATTAGTGTGGAAAAAACACTTTTTGCACTTGTGCTAGTGTTGAAAAACCACTTTTCGCACTTGTGTTAGTGTTGAAAAACCACTTTTCGCACTTGTGTTGGTGCAGGAAACCACTTTTGCACTTGTATTAGTGTGGAAAAACCACTTTTCGCACTTGTGTTAGTGTTGAAAAACCACTTTTCGCACTTGTGTTAGTGTTGAAAATCCACTTGTCGCACTTGTGTTGGTGCAGGAAACCACTTTTGCACTTGTATTAGTGTGGAAAAACCACTTTTCACACTTGTGTTAGTGTTGAAAAACCACTTTTCGCACTTGTGTTGTTGCAGGAAACCACTTTTGCACTTGTATTTGTGTGGAAAAAACTCTTTTCGCACTTGTGTTAGTGTTGAAAAACCACTTTTCGCACTTGTGTTAGTGTTGAAAAACCACTTTTTGCACTTGTGTTAGTGTTGAAAAACCACTTTTCGCACTTGTGTTGGTGCAGGAAACCACTTGTGTTGGTGCAGGAAACAACTTTTGCACTTGTATTAGTGTGGCAAAAACCACTTTTCGCACTTGTGTTACTGTTGAAAAACCACTTTTCGCACTTGTGTTAGTGTTGAAAAACCACTTTTCGCACTTGTGTTGGTGCAGGAAACCACTTTTGCACTTGTATTAGTGTGGAAAAACCACTTTTCGCACTTGTGTTAGTGTTGAAAAACCACTTTTCGCACTTGTGTTAGTGTTGAAAAACCACTTTTGCACTTGTATTAGTGTGGAAAAAACACTTTTTGCACTTGTGATAGTGTTGAAAAACCACTTTTTGCACTTGTGTTGGTGCAGGAAACCACTTTTGCACTTGTATTAGTGTGGAAAAACCACTTTTCGCACTTGTGTTATTGTTGAAAAACCACTTTTCGCACTTGTGTTAGTGTTGAAAAACCACTTTTGCACTTGTATTAGTGTGGAAAAAACCACTTTTCGCACTTGTGTTAGTGTTGAAAAACCACTTTTCGCACTTGTGTAAGTGTTGAAAAACCACTTTTCGCACTTGTGTTAGTGTTGAAAACCCACTTTTCGCACTTGTGTTGGTGCAGGAAACCACTTTTGCACTTGTATTAGTGTGGAAAATCCACTTTTTGCACTTGTGTTAGTGTTGAAAAACCACTTTTCGCACTTGAGTTGGTGCAGGAAACCACTTTTGCACTTGTATTAGTGTGGAAAAAACACTTTTCGCACTTGTGTTAGTGTTGAAAAACCACTTTTCGCACTTGTGTTAGTGTTGAAAAACCACTTTTTGCACTTGTGTTTGTGTTGAAAAACCACTTTTCGCACTTGTGTTGGTGCAGGAAACCACTTGTGTTGGTGCAGGAAACAACTTTTGCACTTGTATTAGTGTGGAAAAACCACTTTTCGCACTTGTGTTAGTGTTGAAAAACCACTTTTCGCACTTGTGTTAGTGTTGAAAAACCACTTTTCGCACTTGTGTTGGTGCAGGAAACCACTTCTGCACTTGTATTAGTGTGGAAAAACCACTTTTCGCACTTGTGGTAGTGTTGAAAAACCACTTTTCGCACTTGTGTTAGTGTTGAAAAACCACTTTTGCACTTGTATTAGTGTGGAAAAAACCCTTTTGCACTTGTGATAGTGTTGAAAAACCACTTTTTGCACTTGCGTTGGTGCAGGAAACCACTTTTGCACTTGTATTAGTGTGGAAAAAACACTTTTTGCACTTATATTAGTGTGGAAAACCCACTTTTCGCACTTGTGTTCGTTGTGAAAAACCACTTTTCGCACTTGTGTTGGTGCAGGAAACCACTTTTGCACTTGTATTAGTATGGAAAAACCACTTTTTGCACTTGTGTTGGTGCAGGAAACCACTTTTGCACTTGTATTAGTGTGGAAAAAACACTTTTTGCACTTGTGATAGTGTTGAAAAACCACTTTTCGCATTTGTGTTAGTGTTGAAAAACCACTTTTCGCACTTGTGTTGGTGCAGGAAACCACTTTTGCACTTGTATTAGTGTGCAAAAACCACTTTTCGCACTTGTGTTAGTGTTGAAAAACCACTTTTCGCACTTGTGTTAGTGTTGAAAATCCACTTGTCGCACTTGTGTTGGTGCAGGAAACCACTTTTGCACTTGTATTAGTGTGGAAAAACCACTTTTCACACTTGTGTTAGTGTTGAAAAACCACTTTTCACACTTGTGTTGTTGCAGGAAACCACTTTTGCACTTGTATTAGTGTGGAAAAAACTCTTTTCGCACTTGTGTTAGTGTTGAAAAACCACTTTTCGCACTTGTGTTAGTGTTGAAAAACCACTTTTTGCACTTGTGTTAGTGTTGAAAAACCACTTTTCGCACTTGTGTTGGTGCAGGAAACCACTTGTGTTGGTGCAGGAAACAACTTTTGCACTTGTATTAGTGTGGCAAAAACCACTTTTCGCACTTGTGTTACTGTTGAAAAACCACTTTTCGCACTTGTGTTAGTGTTGAAAAACCACTTTTCGCACTTGTGTTGGTGCAGGAAACCACTTTTCGCACTTGTGTTTGTGCAGGAAACCACTTTTGCACTTGTATTAGTGTGCAAAAAACACTTTTTGCACTTGTGATAGTGTTGAAAAAACACTTTTTGCACTTGTGTTAGTGTTGAAAAACCACTTTTCGCACTTGTGTTGGTGCAGGAAACCACTTTTGCACTTGTATTAGTGTGGAAAAACCACTTTTCGCACTTGTGTTAGTGTTGAAAAACCACTTTTCGCACTGGTGTTGGTGAAGGAAACCACTTTTCGCACTTGTGTTAGTGTTGAAAACCCACTTTTCGCACTTGTGTTAGTGTTGAAAATCCACTTTTCGCACTTGCGTTGGTGCAGGAAACCACTTTTGCACTTGTATTAGTGTGGAAAAAACACTTTTTGCACTTGTGTTAGTGTTGACAAACCACTTTTCGCACTTGTGTTGGTGCAGGAAACCACTTTTGCACTTGTATTAGTGTGGAAAAAACACTTTTTGCACTTGTGATAGTGTTGAAAAACCACTTTTCGCACTTGTGTTAGTGTTGAAAAACCACTTTTCACACCTGTGTTGGTGCAGGAAACCACTTTTGCACTTGTATTAGTGTGGAAAAAACACTTTTTGCACTTGTGATAGTGTTCAAAAACGACTTTTCGTACTTGTGTTAGTGTTGAAAAACCACTTTTCGCACTTGTGTTGGTGCAGGAAACCACTTTTGCACTTGTATTAGTGTGGAAAAAACACTTTTTGCACTTGTGATAGTGTTGAAAAACCACTTTTCGCACTTGTGTTAGTGTTGAAAAACCACTTTTCGCACTTGTGTTAGTGTTGAAACACCACTTTTCGCACTTGTGTTGGTGCAGGAAACCACTTTTGCACTTGTATTAGTGTGGAAAAAACACTTTTTGCACTTGTGATAGTGTGGAAAATCCACTTTTTGCACTTGTGTTAGTGTTGAAAAAACCACTTTTCGCACTTGAGTTGGTGCAGGAAACCACTTTTGCACTTGTATTAGTGTGGAAAAAACACTTTTCGCACTTGTGTTAGTGTTGAAAAACCACTTTTCGCACTTGTGTTAGTGTTGAAAAACCACTTTTTGCACTTGTGTTAGTGTTGAAAAACCACTTTTCGCACTTGTGTTGGTGCAGGACACCACTTGTGTTGGTGCAGGAAACAACTTTTGCACTTGTATTAGTGTGGAAAAACCACTTTTCGCACTTGTGTTAGTGTTGAAAAACCACTTTTCGCACTTGTGTTAGTGTTGAAAAACCACTTTTCGCACTTGTGTTGGTGCAGGAAACCACTTCTGCATTTGTATTAGTGTGGAAAAACCACTTTTCGCACTTGTGTTAGTTGAAAAACCACTTTTCGCACTTGTGTTGGTGCAGGAAACCACTTGTGTTGGTGCAGGAAACAACTTTTGCACTTGTATTAGTGTGGAAAAACCACTTTTCGCACTTGTGTTAGTGTTGAAAAACCACTTTTCGCACTTGTGTTAGTGTTGAAAAACCACTTTTCGCACTTGTGTTGGTGCAGGAAACCACTTCTGCACTTGTATTAGTGTGGAAAAACCACTTTTCGCACTTGTGTTAGTGTTGAAAAACCACTTTTCGCACTTGTGTTAGTGTTGAAAAACCACTTTTGCACTTGTATCAGTGTGGAAAAAACCCTTTTGCACTTGTAATAGTGTTGAAAAACCACTTTTTGCACTTGCGTTGGTGCAGGAAACCACTTTTGCACTTGTATTAGTGTGGAAAAAACACTTTTTGCACTTATATTAGTGTGGAAAACCCACTTTTCGCACTTGTGTTAGTGTTGAAAAACCACTTTTCGCACTTGTGTTGGTGCAGGAAACCACTTTTGCACTTGTATTAGTGTGGAAAAAACACTTTTTGCACTTGTGATAGTGTTGAAAAACCACTTTTCGCACTTGTGTTAGTGTTGAAAAACCACTTTTCGCACTTGTGTTGGTGCAGGAAACCACTTTTGCACTTGTATTAGTGTGGAAAAACCACTTTTCGCACTTGTGTTAGTGTTGAAAAACCACTTTTCGCACTTGTGTTAGTGTTGAAAATCCACTTGTCGCACTTGTGTTGGTGCAGGAAACCACTTTTGCACTTGTATTAGTGTGGAAAAACCACTTTTCACACTTGTGTTAGTGTTGAAAAACCACTTTTCGCACTTGTGTTGTTGCAGGAAACCACTTTTGCACTTGTATTTGTGTGGAAAAAACTCTTTTCGCACTTGTGTTAGTGTTGAAAAACCACTTTTCGCACTTGTGTTAGTGTTGAAAAACCACTTTTTGCACTTGTGTTAGTGTTGAAAAACCACTTTTCGCACTTGTGTTGGTGCAGGAAACCACTTGTGTTGGTGCAGGAAACAACTTTTGCACTTGTATTAGTGTGGCAAAAACCACTTTTCGCACTTGTGTTACTGTTGAAAAACCACTTTTCGCACTTGTGTTAGTGTTGAAAAACCACTTTTCGCACTTGTGTTGGTGCAGGAAACCACTTTTGCACTTGTATTAGTGTGGAAAAACCACTTTTCGCACTTGTGTTAGTGTTGAAAAACCACTTTTCGCACTTGTGTTAGTGTTGAAAAACCACTTTTGCACTTGTATTAGTGTGGAAAAAACACTTTTTGCACTTGTGATAGTGTTGAAAAACCACTTTTTGCACTTGTTTTGGTGCAGGAAACCACTTTTGCACTTGTATTAGTGTGGAAAAACCACTTTTCGCACTTGTGTTATTGTTGAAAAACCACTTTTCGCACTTGTGTTAGTGTTGAAAAACCACTTTTGCACTTGTATTAGTGTGGAAAAACCACTTTTCGCACTTGTGTTAGTGTTGAAAAACCACTTTTCGCACTTGTGTTAGTGTTGAAAAACCACTTTTCGCACTTGTGTTAGTGTTGAAAACCCACTTTTCGCACTTGTGTTGGTGCAGGAAACCACTTTTGCACTTGTATTAGTGTGGAAAATCCACTTTTTGCACTTGTGTTAGTGTTGAAAAACCACTTTTCGCACTTGAGTTGGTGCAGGAAACCACTTTTGCACTTGTATTAGTGTGGAAAAAACACTTTTCGCACTTGTGTTAGTGTTGAAAAACCACTTTTCGCACTTGTGTTAGTGTTGAAAAACCACTTTTTGCACTTGTGTTTGTGTTGAAAAACCACTTTTCGCACTTGTGTTGGTGCAGGAAACCACTTGTGTTGGTGCAGGAAACAACTTTTGCACTTGTATTAGTGTGGAAAAACCACTTTTCGCACTTGTGTTAGTGTTGAAAAACCACTTTTTGCACTTGTGTTAGTGTTGAAAAACCACTTTTCGCACTTGTGTTGGTGCAGGAAACCACTTCTGCACTTGTATTAGTGTGGAAAAACCACTTTTCGCACTTGTGTTAGTGTTGAAAAACCACTTTTCGCACTTGTGTTAGTGTTGAAAAACCACTTTTGCACTTGTATTAGTGTGGAAAAAACCCTTTTGCACTTGTGATAGTGTTGAAAAACCACTTTTTGCACTTGCGTTGGTGCAGGAAACCACTTTTGCACTTGTATTAGTGTGGAAAAAACACTTTTTGCACTTATATTAGTGTGGAAAACCCACTTTTCGCACTTGTGTTCGTTGTGAAAAACCACTTTTCGCACTTGTGTTGGTGCAGGAAACCACTTTTGCACTTGTATTAGTATGGAAAAACCACTTTTTGCACTTGTGTTGGTGCAGGAAACCACTTTTGCACTTGTATTAGTGTGGAAAAAACACTTTTTGCACTTGTGATAGTGTTGAAAAACCACTTTTCGCATTTGTGTTAGTGTTGAAAAACCACTTTTCGCACTTGTGTTGGTGCAGGAAACCACTTTTGCACTTGTATTAGTGTGCAAAAACCACTTTTCGCACTTGTGTTAGTGTTGAAAAACCACTTTTCGCACTTGTGTTAGTGTTGAAAATCCACTTGTCGCACTTGTGTTGGTGCAGGAAACCACTTTTGCACTTGTATTAGTGTGGAAAAACCACTTTTCACACTTGTGTTAGTGTTGAAAAACCACTTTTCACACTTGTGTTGTTGCAGGAAACCACTTTTGCACTTGTATTAGTGTGGAAAAAACTCTTTTCGCACTTGTGTTAGTGTTGAAAAACCACTTTTCGCACTTGTGTTAGTGTTGAAAAACCACTTTTTGCACTTGTGTTAGTGTTGAAAAACCACTTTTCGCACTTGTGTTGGTGCAGGAAACCACTTGTGTTGGTGCAGGAAACAACTTTTGCACTTGTATTAGTGTGGCAAAAACCACTTTTCGCACTTGTGTTACTGTTGAAAAACCACTTTTCGCACTTGTGTTAGTGTTGAAAAACCACTTTTCGCACTTGTGTTGGTGCAGGAAACCACTTTTGCACTTGTATTAGTGTGGAAAAACCACTTTTCGCACTTGTGTTAGTGTTGAAAAACCACTTTTCGCACTTGTGTTAGTGTTGAAAAACCACTTTTGCACTTGTATTAGTGTGGAAAAAACACTTTTTGCACTTGTGATAGTGTTGAAAAACCACTTTTTGCACTTGTGTTGGTGCAGGAAACCACTTTTGCACTTGTATTAGCGTGGAAAAACCACTTTTCGCACTTGTGTTAGTGTTGAAAAACCACTTTTCGCACTTGTGTTAGTGTTGAAAAACCACTTTTGCACTTGTATTAGTGTGGAAAAACCACTTTTCGCACTTGTGTTAGTGTTGAAAAACCACTTTTCGCACTTGTGTTAGTGTTGAAAAACCACTTTTCGCACTTGTGTTAGTGTTGAAAAACCACTTTTCGCACTTGTGTTAGTGTTGAAAAACCACTTTTTGCACTTGTGTTAGTGTTGAAAAACCACTTTTTGCACTTGTGTTGGTGCAGGAAACCACTTTTGCACTTGTATCAGTGTGGAAAAACCACTTTTCGCACTTGTGTTGGTGTTGAAAAACCACTTTTCGCACTTGTGTTAGTGTTGAAAAACCACTTTTCACACTTGTGTTGGTGCAGGAAACCACTTTTGCACATGTATTAGTGTGGAAAAAACACTTTTTGCACTTGTGATAGTGTTGAAAAAACACTTTTTGCACTTGTGTTAGTGTTGAAAAACCACTTTTCGTACTTGCGTTGGTGCAAGAAACCACTTTTGCACTTGTATTAGTGTGGAAAAACCACTTTTCGCACTTGTGTTAGAGTTGAAAAACCACTTTTCGCACTTGCGTTGGTGCAGGCAACCACTTTTGCACTTGTATTAGTGTGGAAAAAACACTTTTTGCACTTGTGATAGTGTTGAAAAAACACTTTTTGCACTTGTGTTAGTGTTGAAAAACCACTTTTCGCACTGGTGTTGGTGAAGGAAACCACTTTTCGCACTTGTGTTAGTGTTGAAAACCCACTTTTCGCACTTGTGTTAGTGTTGAAAATCCACTTTTCGCACTTGTGTTGGTGCAGGAAACCACTTTTGCACTTGTATTAGTGTGGAAAAAACACTTTTTGCAATTGTGTTAGTGTTGAAAAACCACTTTTCGCACTTGTGTTGGTGCAGGAAACCACTTTTGCACTTGTATTAGTGTGGAAAAAACACTTTTTGCACTTGTGATAGTGTTGAAAAACAACTTTTCGCACTTGTGTTAGTGTTGAAAAACCACTTTTCGCACCTGTGTTGGTGCAGGAAACCACTTTTGCACTTGTATTAGTGTGGAAAAAACACTTTTTGCACTTGTGATAGTGTTGAAAAACGACTTTTCGTACTTGTGTTAGTGTTGATTAGTGTTGAAAAACCACTTTTCGCACTTGTGTTGGTGCAGGAAACCACTTCTGCACTTGTATTAGTGTGGAAAAACCACTTTTCGCACTTGTGTTAGTGTTGAAAAACCACTTTTCGCACTTGTGTTAGTGTTGAAAAACCACTTTTGCACTTGTATCAGTGTGGAAAAAACCCTTTTGCACTTGTGATAGTGTTGAAAAACCACTTTTTGCACTTGCGTTTGTGCAGGAAACCACTTTTGCACTTGTATTAGTATGGAAAAACCACTTTTGCACTTGTATTAGTGTGGAAAAAACACTTTTTGCACTTATATTAGTGTGGAAAACCCACTTTTCGCACTTGTGTTAGTTGTGAAAAACCACTTTTCGCACTTGTGTTGGTGCAGGAAACCACTTTTGCACTTGTATTAGTATGGAAAAACCACTTTTTGCACTTGTGTTGGTGCAGGAAACCACTTTTGCACTTGTATTAGTGTGGAAAAACCACTTTTCACACTTGTGTTAGTGTTGAAAAACCACTTTTCGCACTTGTGTTGTTGCAGGAAACCACTTTTGCACTTGTATTTGTGTGGAAAAAACTCTTTTCGCACTTGTGTTAGTGTTGAAAAACCACTTTTCGCACTTGTGTTAGTGTTGAAAAACCACTTTTTGCACTTGTGTTAGTGTTGAAAAACCACTTTTCGCACTTGTGTTGGTGCAGGAAACCACTTGTGTTGGTGCAGGAAACAACTTTTGCACTTGTATTAGTGTGGCAAAAACCACTTTTCGCACTTGTGTTACTGTTGAAAAAACCACTTTTCGCACTTGTGTTAGTGTTGAAAAACCACTTTTCGCACTTGTGTTGGTGCAGGAAACCACTTTTGCACTTGTATTAGTGTGGAAAAACCACTTTTCGCACTTGTGTTAGTGTTGAAAAACCACTTTTCGCACTTGTGTTAGTGTTGAAAAACCACTTTTGCACTTGTATTAGTGTGGAAAAAACACTTTTTGCACTTGTGATAGTGTTGAAAAACCACTTTTTGCACTTGTGTTGGTGCAGGAAACCACTTTTGCACTTGTATTAGTGTGGAAAAACCACTTTTCGCACTTGTGTTATTGTTGAAAAACCACTTTTCGCACTTGTGTTAGTGTTGAAAAACCACTTTTGCACTTGTATTAGTGTGGAAAAACCACTTTTCGCACTTGTGTTAGTGTTGAAAAACCACTTTTCGCACTTGTGTTAGTGTTGAAAAACCACTTTTCGCACTTGTGTTAGTGTTGAAAACCCACTTTTCGCACTTGTGTTGGTGCAGGAAACCACTTTTGCACTTGTATTAGTGTGGAAAATCCACTTTTTGCACTTGTGTTAGTGTTGAAAAACCACTTTTCGCACTTGAGTTGGTGCAGGAAACCACTTTTGCACTTGTATTAGTGTGGAAAAAACACTTTTCGCACTTGTGTTAGTGTTGAAAAACCACTTTTCGCACTTGTGTTAGTGTTGAAAAACCACTTTTTGCACTTGCGTTGGTGCAGGCAACCACTTTTGCACTTGTATTAGTGTGGAAAAAACACTTTTTGCACTTGTGATAGTGTTGAAAAAACACTTTTTGCACTTGTGTTAGTGTTGAAAAACCACTTTTCGCACTGGTGTTGGTGAAGGAAACCACTTTTCGCACTTGTGTTAGTGTTGAAAACCCACTTTTCGCACTTGTGTTAGTGTTGAAAATCCACTTTTCGCACTTGTGTTGGTGCAGGAAACCACTTTTGCACTTGTATTAGTGTGGAAAAAACACTTTTTGCAATTGTGTTAGTGTTGAAAAACCACTTTTCGCACTTGTGTTGGTGCAGGAAACCACTTTTGCACTTGTATTAGTGTGGAAAAAACACTTTTTGCACTTGTGATAGTGTTGAAAAACAACTTTTCGCACTTGTGTTAGTGTTAGAAAAAAAAAAAACCACTTTTCGCACCTGTGTTGGTGCAGGAAACCACTTTTGCACTTGTATTAGTGTGGAAAAAACACTTTTTGCACTTGTGATAGTGTTGAAAAACGACTTTTCGTACTTGTGTTAGTGTTGATTAGTGTTGAAAAACCACTTTTCGCACTTGTGTTGGTGCAGGAAACCACTTCTGCACTTGTATTAGTGTGGAAAAACCACTTTTCGCACTTGTGTTAGTGTTGAAAAACCACTTTTCGCACTTGTGTTAGTGTTGAAAAACCACTTTTGCACTTGTATCAGTGTGGAAAAAACCCTTTTGCACTTGTGATAGTGTTGAAAAACCACTTTTTGCACTTGCGTTTGTGCAGGAAACCACTTTTGCACTTGTATTAGTATGGAAAAACCACTTTTGCACTTGTATTAGTGTGGAAAAAACACTTTTTGCACTTATATTAGTGTGGAAAACCCACTTTTCGCACTTGTGTTAGTTGTGAAAAACCACTTTTCGCACTTGTGTTGGTGCAGGAAACCACTTTTGCACTTGTATTAGTATGGAAAAACCACTTTTTGCACTTGTGTTGTGCAGGAAACCACTTTTGCACTTGTATTAGTGTGGAAAAAACACTTTTTGCACTTGTGATAGTGTTGAAAAACCACTTTTCGCACATGTGTTAGTGTTGAAAAACCACTTTTCGCACTTGTGTTGGTGCAGGAAACCACTTTTGCACTTGTATTAGTGTGGAAAACCACTTTTCGCACTTGTGTTAGTGTTGAAAAACCACTTTTCGCACTTGTGTTAGTGTTGAAAATCCACTTGTCGCACTTGTGTTGGTGCAGGAAACCACTTTTGCACTTGTATTAGTGTGGAAAAACCACTTTTCACACTTGTGTTAGTGTTGAAAAACCACTTTTCGCACTTGTGTTGTTGCAGGAAACCACTTTTGCACTTGTATTTGTGTGGAAAAAACTCTTTTCGCACTTGTGTTAGTGTTGAAAAACCACTTTTCGCACTTGTGTTAGTGTTGAAAAACCACTTTTTGCACTTGTGTTAGTGTTGAAAAACCACTTTTCGCACTTGTGTTGGTGCAGGAAACCACTTGTGTTGGTGCAGGAAACAACTTTTGCACTTGTATTAGTGTGGCAAAAACCACTTTTCGCACTTGTGTTACTGTTGAAAAACCACTTTTCGCACTTGTGTTAGTGTTGAAAAACCACTTTTCGCACTTGTGTTGGTGCAGGAAACCACTTTTGCACTTGTATTAGTGTGGAAAAACCACTTTTCGCACTTGTGTTAGTGTTGAAAAACCACTTTTCGCACTTGTGTTAGTGTTGAAAAACCACTTTTGCACTTGTATTAGTGTGGAAAAAACACTTTTTGCACTTGTGATAGTGTTGAAAAACCACTTTTTGCACTTGTGTTGGTGCAGGAAACCACTTTTGCACTTGTATTAGTGTGGAAAAACCACTTTTCGCACTTGTGTTATTGTTGAAAAACCACTTTTCGCACTTGTGTTAGTGTTGAAAAACCACTTTTGCACTTGTATTAGTGTGGAAAAACCACTTTTCGCACTTGTGTTAGTGTTGAAAAACCACTTTTCGCACTTGTGTTAGTGTTGAAAAACCACTTTTCGCACTTGTGTTAGTGTTGAAAACCCACTTTTCGCACTTGTGTTGGTGCAGGAAACCACTTTTGCACTTGTATTAGTGTGGAAAATCCACTTTTTGCACTTGTGTTAGTGTTGAAAAACCACTTTTCGCACTTGAGTTGGTGCAGGAAACCACTTTTGCACTTGTATTAGTGTGGAAAAAACACTTTTCGCACTTGTGTTAGTGTTGAAAAACCACTTTTCGCACTTGTGTTAGTGTTGAAAAACCACTTTTTGCACTTGTGTTTGTGTTGAAAAACCACTTTTCGCACTTGTGTTGGTGCAGGAAACCACTTGTGTTGGTGCAGGAAACAACTTTTGCACTTGTATTAGTGTGGAAAAACCACTTTTCTCACTTGTGTTAGTGTTGAAAAACCACTTTTCGCACTTGTGTTAGTGTTGAAAAACCACTTTTCGCACTTGTGTTGGTGCAGGAAACCACTTCTGCACTTGTATTAGTGTGGAAAAACCACTTTTCGCACTTGTGTTAGTGTTGAAAAACCACTTTTCGCACTTGTGTTAGTGTTGAAAAACCACTTTTGCACTTGTATTAGTGTGGAAAAAACCCTTTTGCACTTGTGATAGTGTTGAAAAACCACTTTTTGCACTTGCGTTGGTGCAGGAAACCACTTTTGCACTTGTATTAGTGTGGAAAAAACACTTTTTGCACTTATATTAGTGTGGAAAACCCACTTTTCGCACTTGTGTTCGTTGTGAAAAACCACTTTTCGCACTTGTGTTGGTGCAGGAAACCACTTTTGCACTTGTATTAGTATGGAAAAACCACTTTTTGCACTTGTGTTGGTGCAGGAAACCACTTTTGCACTTGTATTAGTGTGGAAAAAACACTTTTTGCACTTGTGATAGTTTTGAAAAACCACTTTTCGCATTTGTGTTAGTGTTGAAAAACCACTTTTCGCACTTGTGTTGGTGCAGGAAACCACTTTTGCACTTGTATTAGTGTGCAAAAACCACTTTTCGCACTTGTGTTAGTGTTGAAAAACCACTTTTCGCACTTGTGTTAGTGTTGAAAATCCACTTGTCGCACTTGTGTTGGTGCAGGAAACCACTTTTGCACTTGTATTAGTGTGGAAAAACCACTTTTCACACTTGTGTTAGTGTTGAAAAACCACTTTTCACACTTGTGTTGTTGCAGGAAACCACTTTTGCACTTGTATTAGTGTGGAAAAAACTCTTTTCGCACTTGTGTTAGTGTTGAAAAACCACTTTTCGCACTTGTGTTAGTGTTGAAAAACCACTTTTTGCACTTGTGTTAGTGTTGAAAAACCACTTTTCGCACTTGTGTTGGTGCAGGAAACCACTTGTGTTGGTGCAGGAAACAACTTTTGCACTTGTATTAGTGTGGCAAAAACCACTTTTCGCACTTGTGTTACTGTTGAAAAACCACTTTTCGCACTTGTGTTAGTGTTGAAAAACCACTTTTCGCACTTGTGTTGGTGCAGGAAACCACTTTTGCACTTGTATTAGTGTGGAAAAACCACTTTTCGCACTTGTGTTAGTGTTGAAAAACCACTTTTCACACTTGTGTTAGTGTTGAAAAACCACTTTTGCACTTGTATTAGTGTGGAAAAAACACTTTTTGCACTTGTGATAGTGTTGAAAAACCACTTTTTGCACTTGTGTTGGTGCAGGAAACCACTTTTGCACTTGTATTAGCGTGGAAAAACCACTTTTCGCACTTGTGTTAGTGTTGAAAAACCACTTTTCGCACTTGTGTTAGTGTTGAAAAACCACTTTTGCACTTGTATTAGTGTGGAAAAACCACTTTTCGCACTTGTGTTAGTGTTGAAAAACCACTTTTCGCACTTGTGTTAGTGTTGAAAAACCACTTTTCGCACTTGTGTTAGTGTTGAAAAACCACTTTTCGCACTTGTGTTAGTGTTGAAAAACCACTTTTTGCACTTGTGTTAGTGTTGAAAAACCACTTTTTGCACTTGTGTTGGTGCAGGAAACCACTTTTGCACTTGTATCAGTGTGGAAAAACCACTTTTCGCACTTGTGTTGGTGTTGAAAAACCACTTTTCGCACTTGTGTTAGTGTTGAAAAACCACTTTTCACACTTGTGTTAGAGTTGAAAAACCACTTTTGCACTTGTATTAGTGTGGAAAAACCACTTTTCGCACTTGTGTTAGTGTTGAAAAACCACTTTTCGCACTTGTGTTAGTGTTGAAAAACCACTTTTCGCACTTGTGTTAGTGTTGAAAAACCACTTTTCGCACTTGCGTTGGTGCAGGAAACCACTTTTGCACATGTATTAGTGTGGAAAAAACACTTTTTGCACTTGTGATAGTGTTGAAAAAACACTTTTTGCACTTGTGTTAGTGTTGAAAAACCACTTTTCGCACTTGCGTTGGTGCAAGAAACCACTTTTGCACTTGTATTAGTGTGGAAAAACCACTTTTCGCACTTGTGTTAGAGTTGAAAAACCACTTTTCGCACTTGCGTTGGTGCAGGCAACCACTTTTGCACTTGTATTAGTGTGGAAAAAACACTTTTTGCACTTGTGATAGTGTTGAAAAAACACTTTTTGCACTTGTGTTAGTGTTGAAAAACCACTTTTCGCACTGGTGTTGGTGAAGGAAACCACTTTTCGCACTTGTGTTAGTGTTGAAAACCCACTTTTCGCACTTGTGTTAGTGTTGAAAATCCACTTTTCGCACTTGTGTTGGTGCAGGAAACCACTTTTGCACTTGTATTAGTGTGGAAAAAACACTTTTTGCAATTGTGTTAGTGTTGAAAAACCACTTTTCGCACTTGTGTTGGTGCAGAAAACCACTTTTGCACTTGTATTAGTGTGGAAAAAACACTTTTTGCACTTGTGATAGTGTTGAAAAACAACTTTTCGCACTTGTGTTAGTGTTGAAAAACCACTTTTCGCACCTGTGTTGGTGCAGGAAACCACTTTTGCACTTGTATTAGTGTGGAAAAAACACTTTTTGCACTTGTGATAGTGTTGAAAAACGACTTTTCGTACTTGTGTTAGTGTTGATTAGTGTTGAAAAACCACTTTTCGCACTTGTGTTGGTGCAGGAAACCACTTCTGCACTTGTATTAGTGTGGAAAAACCACTTTTCGCACTTGTGTTAGTGTTGAAAAACCACTTTTCGCACTTGTGTTAGTGTTGAAAAACCACTTTTGCACTTGTATCAGTGTGGAAAAAACCCTTTTGCACTTGTGATAGTGTTGAAAAACCACTTTTTGCACTTGCGTTGGTGCAGGAAACCACTTTTGCACTTGTATTAGTGTGGAAAAAACACTTTTTCACTTATATTAGTGTGGAAAACCCACTTTTCGCACTTGTGTTAGTTGTGAAAAACCACTTTTCGCACTTGTGTTGGTGCAGGAAACCACTTTTGCACTTGTATTAGTATGGAAAAACCACTTTTTGCACTTGTGTTGGTGCAGGAAACCACTTTTGCACTTGTATTAGTGTGGAAAAAACACTTTTTGCACTTGTGATAGTGTTGAAAAACCACTTTTCGCACATGTGTTAGTGTTGAAAAACCACTTTTCGCACTTGTGTTGGTGCAGGAAACCACTTTTGCACTTGTATTAGTGTGGAAAAACCACTTTTCGCACTTGTGTTAGTGTTGAAAAACCACTTTTCGCACTTGTGTTAGTGTTGAAAAACCACTTTTCGCACTTGCGTTGGTGCAAGAAACCACTTTTGCACTTGTATTAGTGTGGAAAAACCACTTTTCGCACTTGTGTTAGAGTTGAAAAACCACTTTTCGCACTTGCGTTGGTGCAGGAAACCACTTTTGCACTTGTATTAGTGTGGAAAAAACACTTTTTGCACTTGTGATAGTGTTGAAAAAACACTTTTTGCACTTGTGTTAGTGTTGAAAAACCACTTTTCGCACTTGTGTTGGTGCAGGAAACCACTTCTGCACTTGTATTAGTGTGGAAAAACCACTTTTCGCACTTGTGTTAGTGTTGAAAAACCACTTTTCGCACTTGTGTTAGTGTTGAAAAACCACTTTTGCACTTGTATTAGTGTGGAAAAAACCCTTTTGCACTTGTGATATTGTTGAAAAACCACTTTTTGCACTTGCGTTGGTGCAGGAAACCACTTTTGCACTTGTATTAGTGTGGAAAAAACACTTTTTGCACTTATATTAGTGTGGAAAACCCACTTTTCGCACTTGTGTTCGTTGTGAAAAACCACTTTTCGCACTTGTGTTGGTGCAGGAAACCACTTTTGCACTTGTATTAGTATGGAAAAACCACTTTTTGCACTTGTGTTGGTGCAGGAAACCACTTTTGCACTTGTATTAGTGTGGAAAAAACACTTTTTGCACTTGTGATAGTGTTGAAAAACCACTTTTCGCATTTGTGTTAGTGTTGAAAAACCACTTTTCGCACTTGTGTTGGTGCAGGAAACCACTTTTGCACTTGTATTAGTGTGCAAAAACCACTTTTCGCACTTGTGTTAGTGTTGAAAAACCACTTTTCGCACTTGTGTTAGTGTTGAAAATCCACTTGTCGCACTTGTGTTGGTGCAGGAAACCACTTTTGCACTTGTATTAGTGTGGAAAAACCACTTTTCACACTTGTGTTAGTGTTGAAAAACCACTTTTCACACTTGTGTTGTTGCAGGAAACCACTTTTGCACTTGTATTAGTGTGGAAAAAACTCTTTTCGCACTTGTGTTAGTGTTGAAAAACCACTTTTCGCACTTGTGTTAGTGTTGAAAAACCACTTTTCGCACTTGTGTTAGTGTTGAAAAACCACTTTTTGCACTTGTGTTAGTGTTGAAAAACCACTTTTCGCACTTGTGTTGGTGCAGGAAACCACTTGTGTTGGTGCAGGAAACAACTTTTGCACTTGTATTAGTGTGGCAAAAACCACTTTTCGCACTTGTGTTACTGTTGAAAAACCACTTTTCGCACTTGTGTTAGTGTTGAAAAACCACTTTTCGCACTTGTGTTGGTGCAGGAAACCACTTTTCGCACTTGTGTTTGTGCAGGAAACCACTTTTGCACTTGTATTAGTGTGCAAAAAACACTTTTTGCACTTGTGATAGTGTTGAAAAAATACTTTTTGCACTTGTGTTAGTGTTGAAAAACCACTTTTCGCACTTGTGTTGGTGCAGGAAACCACTTTTGCACTTGTATTAGTGTGGAAAAACCACTTTTCGCACTTGTGTTAGTGTTGAAAAACCACTTTTCGCACTGGTGTTGGTGAAGGAAACCACTTTTCGCACTTGTGTTAGTGTTGAAAACCCACTTTTCGCACTTGTGTTAGTGTTGAAAATCCACTTTTCGCACTTGTGTTGGTGCAGGAAACCACTTTTGCACTTGTATTAGTGTGGAAAAAACACTTTTTGCACTTGTGTTAGTGTTGACAAACCACTTTTCGCACTTGTGTTGGTGCAGGAAACCACTTTTGCACTTGTATTAGTGTGGAAAAAACACTTTTTGCACTTGTGATAGTGTTGAAAAACCACTTTTTGCACTTGCGTTGGTGCAGGAAACCACTTTTGCACTTGTATTAGTATGGAAAAACCACTTTTGCACTTGTATTAGTGTGGAAAAAACACTTTTTCACTTATATTAGTGTGGAAAACCCACTTTTCGCACTTGTGTTAGTTGTGAAAAACCACTTTTCGCACTTGTGTTGGTGCAGGAAACCACTTTTGCACTTGTATTAGTATGGAAAAACCACTTTTTGCACTTGTGTTGGTGCAGGAAACCACTTTTGCACTTGTATTAGTGTGGAAAAAACACTTTTTGCACTTGTGATAGTGTTGAAAAACCACTTTTCGCACATGTGTTAGTGTTGAAAAACCACTTTTCGCACTTGTGTTGGTGCAGGAAACCACTTTTGCACTTGTATTAGTGTGGAAAAACCACTTTTCGCACTTGTGTTAGTGTTGAAAAACCACTTTTCGCACTTGTGTTAGTGTTGAAAAACCACTTTTCGCACTTGCGTTGGTGCAAGAAACCACTTTTGCACTTGTATTAGTGTGGAAAAACCACTTTTCGCACTTGTGTTAGAGTTGAAAAACCACTTTTCGCACTTGCGTTGGTGCAGGAAACCACTTTTGCACTTGTATTAGTGTGGAAAAAACACTTTTTGCACTTGTGATAGTGTTGAAAAAACACTTTTTGCACTTGTGTTAGTGTTGAAAAACCACTTTTCGCACTTGTGTTGGTGCAGGAAACCACTTCTGCACTTGTATTAGTGTGGAAAAACCACTTTTCGCACTTGTGTTAGTGTTGAAAAACCACTTTTCGCACTTGTGTTAGTGTTGAAAAACCACTTTTGCACTTGTATTAGTGTGGAAAAAACCCTTTTGCACTTGTGATAGTGTTGAAAAACCACTTTTTGCACTTGCGTTGGTGCAGGAAACCACTTTTGCACTTGTATTAGTGTGGAAAAAACACTTTTTGCACTTATATTAGTGTGGAAAACCCACTTTTCGCACTTGTGTTCGTTGTGAAAAACCACTTTTCGCACTTGTGTTGGTGCAGGAAACCACTTTTGCACTTGTATTAGTATGGAAAAACCACTTTTTGCACTTGTGTTGGTGCAGGAAACCACTTTTGCACTTGTATTAGTGTGGAAAAAACACTTTTTGCACTTGTGATAGTGTTGAAAAACCACTTTTCGCATTTGTGTTAGTGTTGAAAAACCACTTTTCGCACTTGTGTTGGTGCAGGAAACCACTTTTGCACTTGTATTAGTGTGCAAAAACCACTTTTCGCACTTGTGTTAGTGTTGAAAAACCACTTTTCGCACTTGTGTTAGTGTTGAAAATCCACTTGTCGCACTTGTGTTGGTGCAGGAAACCACTTTTGCACTTGTATTAGTGTGGAAAAACCACTTTTCACACTTGTGTTAGTGTTGAAAAACCACTTTTCACACTTGTGTTGTTGCAGGAAACCACTTTTGCACTTGTATTAGTGTGGAAAAAACTCTTTTCGCACTTGTGTTAGTGTTGAAAAACCACTTTTCGCACTTGTGTTAGTGTTGAAAAACCACTTTTCGCACTTGTGTTAGTGTTGAAAAACCACTTTTTGCACTTGTGTTAGTGTTGAAAAACCACTTTTCGCACTTGTGTTGGTGCAGGAAACCACTTGTGTTGGTGCAGGTAACAACTTTTGCACTTGTATTAGTGTGGCAAAAACCACTTTTCGCACTTGTGTTACTGTTGAAAAACCACTTTTCGCACTTGTGTTAGTGTTGAAAAACCACTTTTCGCACTTGTGTTGGTGCAGGAAACCACTTTTCGCACTTGTGTTTGTGCAGGAAACCACTTTTGCACTTGTATTAGTGTGCAAAAAACACTTTTTGCACTTGTGATAGTGTTGAAAAAATACTTTTTGCACTTGTGTTAGTGTTGAAAAACCACTTTTCGCACTTGTGTTGGTGCAGGAAACCACTTTTGCACTTGTATTAGTGTGGAAAAACCACTTTTCGCACTTGTGTTAGTGTTGAAAAACCACTTTTCGCACTGGTGTTGGTGAAGGAAACCACTTTTCGCACTTGTGTTAGTGTTGAAAACCCACTTTTCGCACTTGTGTTAGTGTTGAAAATCCACTTTTCGCACTTGTGTTGGTGCAGGAAACCACTTTTGCACTTGTATTAGTGTGGAAAAAACACTTTTTGCACTTGTGTTAGTGTTGACAAACCACTTTTCGCACTTGTGTTGGTGCAGGAAACCACTTTTGCACTTGTATTAGTGTGGAAAAAACACTTTTTGCACTTGTGATAGTGTTGAAAAACCACTTTTCGCACTTGTGTTAGTGTTGAAAAACCACTTTTCACACCTGTGTTGGTGCAGGAAACCACTTTTGCACTTGTATTAGTGTGGAAAAAACACTTTTTGCACTTGTGATAGTGTTGAAAAACGACTTTTCGTACTTGTGTTAGTGTTGAAAAACCACTTTTCGCACTTGTGTTGGTGCAGGAAACCACTTTTGCACTTGTATTAGTGTGGAAAAAACACTTTTTGCACTTGTGATAGTGTTGAAAAACCACTTTTCGCACTTGTGTTAGTGTTGAAAAACCACTTTTCGCACTTGTGTTAGTGTTGAAACACCACTTTTCGCACGTGTGTTGGTGCAGGAAACCACTTTTGCACTTGTATTAGTGTGGAAAAAACACTTTTTGCACTTGTGATAGTGTGGAAAATCCACTTTTTGCACTTGTGTTAGTGTTGAAAAAACCACTTTTCGCACTTGAGTTGGTGCAGGAAACCACTTTTGCACTTGTATTAGTGTGGAAAAAACACTTTTCGCACTTGTGATAGTGTTGAAAAAACACTTTTTGCACTTGTGTTAGTGTTGAAAAAACACTTTTCGCACTTGCGTTGGTGCAAGAAACCACTTTTGCACTTGTATTAGTGTGGAAAAACCACTTTTCGCACTTGTGTTAGTGTGGAAAAAACACTTTTTGCACTTGTGATAGTGTTGAAAAACCACTTTTCGCATTTGTGTTAGTGTTGAAAAACCACTTTTCGCACTTGTGTTGGTGCAGGAAACCACTTTTGCACTTGTATTAGTGTGCAAAAACCACTTTTCGCACTTGTGTTAGTGTTGAAAAACCACTTTTCGCACTTGTGTTAGTGTTGAAAATCCACTTGTCGCACTTGTGTTGGTGCAGGAAACCACTTTTGCACTTGTATTAGTGTGGAAAAACCACTTTTCACACTTGTGTTAGTGTTGAAAAACCACTTTTCACACTTGTGTTGTTGCAGGAAACCACTTTTGCACTTGTATTAGTGTGGAAAAAACTCTTTTCGCACTTGTGTTAGTGTTGAAAAACCACTTTTCGCACTTGTGTTAGTGTTGAAAAACCACTTTTCGCACTTGTGTTAGTGTTGAAAAACCACTTTTTGCACTTGTGTTAGTGTTGAAAAACCACTTTTCGCACTTGTGTTGGTGCAGGAAACCACTTGTGTTGGTGCAGGAAACAACTTTTGCACTTGTATTAGTGTGGCAAAAACCACTTTTCGCACTTGTGTTACTGTTGAAAAACCACTTTTCGCACTTGTGTTAGTGTTGAAAAACCACTTTTCGCACTTGTGTTGGTGCAGGAAACCACTTTTCGCACTTGTGTTTGTGCAGGAAACCACTTTTGCACTTGTATTAGTGTGCAAAAAACACTTTTTGCACTTGTGATAGTGTTGAAAAAATACTTTTTGCACTTGTGTTAGTGTTGAAAAACCACTTTTCGCACTTGTGTTGGTGCAGGAAACCACTTTTGCACTTGTATTAGTGTGGAAAAACCACTTTTCGCACTTGTGTTAGTGTTGAAAAACCACTTTTCGCACTGGTGTTGGTGAAGGAAACCACTTTTCGCACTTGTGTTAGTGTTGAAAACCCACTTTTCGCACTTGTGTTAGTGTTGAAAATCCACTTTTCGCACTTGTGTTGGTGCAGGAAACCACTTTTGCACTTGTATTAGTGTGGAAAAAACACTTTTTGCACTTGTGTTAGTGTTGACAAACCACTTTTCGCACTTGTGTTGGTGCAGGAAACCACTTTTGCACTTGTATTAGTGTGGAAAAAACACTTTTTGCACTTGTGATAGTGTTGAAAAACCACTTTTCGCACTTGTGTTAGTGTTGAAAAACCACTTTTCACACCTGTGTTGGTGCAGGAAACCACTTTTGCACTTGTATTAGTGTGGAAAAAACACTTTTTGCACTTGTGATAGTGTTGAAAAACGACTTTTCGTACTTGTGTTAGTGTTGAAAAACCACTTTTCGCACTTGTGTTGGTGCAGGAAACCACTTTTGCACTTGTATTAGTGTGGAAAAAACACTTTTTGCACTTGTGATAGTGTTGAAAAACCACTTTTCGCACTTGTGTTAGTGTTGAAAAACCACTTTTCGCACTTGTGTTAGTGTTGAAACACCACTTTTCGCACTTGTGTTGGTGCAGGAAACCACTTTTGCACTTGTATTAGTGTGGAAAAAACACTTTTTGCACTTGTGATAGTGTGGAAAATCCACTTTTTGCACTTGTGTTAGTGTTGAAAAAACCACTTTTCGCACTTGAGTTGGTGCAGGAAACCACTTTTGCACTTGTATTAGTGTGGAAAAAACACTTTTCGCACTTGTGTTAGTGTTGAAAAACCACTTTTCGCACTTGTGTTAGTGTTGAAAAACCACTTTTTGCACTTGTGTTAGTGTTGAAAAACCACTTTTCGCACTTGTGTTGGTGCAGGACACCACTTGTGTTGGTGCAGGAAACAACTTTTGCACTTGTATTAGTGTGGAAAAACCACTTTTCGCACTTGTGTTAGTGTTGAAAAACCACTTTTCGCACTTGTGTTAGTGTTGAAAAACCACTTTTCGCACTTGTGTTGGTGCAGGAAACCACTTCTGCATTTGTATTAGTTTGGAAAAACCACTTTTCGCACTTGTGTTAGTTGAAAAACCACTTTTCGCACTTGTGTTGGTGCAGGAAACCACTTGTGTTGGTGCAGGAAACAACTTTTGCACTTGTATTAGTGTGGAAAAACCACTTTTCGCACTTGTGTTAGTGTTGAAAAACCACTTTTCGCACTTGTGTTAGTGTTGAAAAACCACTTTTCGCACTTGTGTTGGTGCAGGAAACCACTTCTGCACTTGTATTAGTGTGGAAAAACCACTTTTCGCACTTGTGTTAGTGTTGAAAAACCACTTTTCGCACTTGTGTTAGTGTTGAAAAACCACTTTTGCACTTGTATCAGTGTGGAAAAAACCCTTTTGCACTTGTGATAGTGTTGAAAAACCACTTTTTGCACTTGCGTTGGTGCAGGAAACCACTTTTGCACTTGTATTAGTGTGGAAAAAACACGTTTTTGCACTTATATTAGTGTGGAAAACCCACTTTTCGCACTTGTGTTAGTTGTGAAAAACCACTTTTCGCACTTGTGTTGGTGCAGGAAACCACTTTTGCACTTGTATTAGTATGGAAAAACCACTTTTTGCACTTGTGTTGGTGCAGGAAACCACTTTTGCACTTGTATTAGTGTGGAAAAAACACTTTTTGCACTTGTGATAGTGTTGAAAAACCACTTTTCGCACTTGTGTTAGTGTTGAAAAACCACTTTTCGCACTTGTGTTGGTGCAGGAAACCACTTTTGCACTTGTATTAGTGTGGAAAAACCACTTTTCGCACTTGTGTTAGTGTTGAAAAACCACTTTTCGCACTTGTGTTAGTGTTGAAAATCCACTTGTCGCACTTGTGTTGGTGCAGGAAACCACTTTTGCACTTGTATTAGTGTGGAAAAACCACTTTTCACACTTGTGTTAGTGTTGAAAAACCACTTTTCGCACTTGTGTTGTTGCAGGAAACCACTTTTGCAGTTGTATTTGTGTGGAAAAAACTCTTTTCGCACTTGTGTTAGTGTTGAAAAACCACTTTTCGCACTTGTGTTAGTGTTGAAAAACCACTTTTTGCACTTGTGTTAGTGTTGAAAAACCACTTTTCGCACTTGTGTTGGTGCAGGAAACCACTTGTGTTGGTGCAGGAAACAACTTTTGCACTTGTATTAGTGTGGCAAAAACCACTTTTCGCACTTGTGTTACTGTTGAAAAACCACTTTTCGCACTTGTGTTAGTGTTGAAAAACCACTTTTCGCACTAGTGTTGGTGCAGGAAACCACTTTTGCACTTGTATTAGTGTGGAAAAACCACTTTTCGCACTTGTGTTAGTGTTGAAAAACCACTTTTTGCACTTGTGTTAGTGTGGAAAAAACCACTTTTCGCACTTGTGTTGGTGCAGGAAACCACTTTTGCACTTGTATCAGTGTGGAAAAACCACTTTTCGCACTTGTGTTGGTGTTGAAAAACCACTTTTCGCACTTGTGTTAGTGTTGAAAAACCACTTTTCACACTTGTGTTGGTGCAGGAAACCACTTTTGCACATGTATTAGTGTGGAAAAAACACTTTTTGCACTTGTGATAGTGTTGAAAAAACACTTTTTGCACTTGTGTTAGTGTTGAAAAACCACTTTTCGCACTTGCGTTGGTGCAAGAAACCACTTTTGCACTTGTATTAGTGTGGAAAAACCACTTTTCGCACTTGTGTTAGAGTTGAAAAACCACTTTTCGCACTTGCGTTGGTGCAGGCAACCACTTTTGCACTTGTATTAGTGTGGAAAAAACACTTTTTGCACTTGTGATAGTGTTGAAAAAACACTTTTTGCACTTGTGTTAGTGTTGAAAAACCACTTTTCGCACTGGTGTTGGTGAAGGAAACCACTTTTCGCACTTGTGTTAGTGTTGAAAACCCACTTTTCGCACTTGTGTTAGTGTTGAAAATCCACTTTTCGCACTTGTGTTGGTGCAGGAAACCACTTTTGCACTTGTATTAGTGTGGAAAAAACACTTTTTGCAATTGTGTTAGTGTTGAAAAACCACTTTTCGCACTTGTGTTGGTGCAGGAAACCACTTTTGCACTTGTATTAGTGTGGAAAAAACACTTTTTGCACTTGTGATAGTGTTGAAAAACAACTTTTCGCACTTGTGTTAGTGTTGAAAAACCACTTTTCGCACCTGTGTTGGTGCAGGAAACCACTTTTGCACTTGTATTAGTGTGGAAAAAACACTTTTTGCACTTGTGATAGTGTTGAAAAACGACTTTTCGTACTTGTGTTAGTGTTGATTAGTGTTGAAAAACCACTTTTCGCACTTGTGTTGGTGCAGGAAACCACTTCTGCACTTGTATTAGTGTGGAAAAACCACTTTTCGCACTTGTGTTAGTGTTGAAAAACCACTTTTCGCACTTGTGTTAGTGTTGAAAAACCACTTTTGCACTTGTATCAGTGTGGAAAAAACCCTTTTGCACTTGTGATAGTGTTGAAAAACCACTTTTTGCACTTGCGTTGGTGCAGGAAACCACTTTTGCACTTGTATTAGTATGGAAAAACCACTTTTGCACTTGTATTAGTGTGGAAAAAACACTTTTTCACTTATATTAGTGTGGAAAACCCACTTTTCGCACTTGTGTTAGTTGTGAAAAACCACTTTTCGCACTTGTGTTGGTGCAGGAAACCACTTTTGCACTTGTATTAGTATGGAAAAACCACTTTTTGCACTTGTGTTGGTGCAGGAAACCACTTTTGCACTTGTATTAGTGTGGAAAAAACACTTTTTGCACTTGTGATAGTGTTGAAAAACCACTTTTCGCACATGTGTTAGTGTTGAAAAACCACTTTTCGCACTTGTGTTGGTGCAGGAAACCACTTTTGCACTTGTATTAGTGTGGAAAAACCACTTTTCGCACTTGTGTTAGTGTTGAAAAACCACTTTTCGCACTTGTGTTAGTGTTGAAAAACCACTTTTCGCACTTGCGTTGGTGCAAGAAACCACTTTTGCACTTGTATTAGTGTGGAAAAACCACTTTTCGCACTTGTGTTAGAGTTGAAAAACCACTTTTCGCACTTGCGTTGGTGCAGGAAACCACTTTTGCACTTGTATTAGTGTGGAAAAAACACTTTTTGCACTTGTGATAGTGTTGAAAAAACACTTTTTGCACTTGTGTTAGTGTTGAAAAACCACTTTTCGCACTTGTGTTGGTGCAGGAAACCACTTCTGCACTTGTATTAGTGTGGAAAAACCACTTTTCGCACTTGTGTTAGTGTTGAAAAACCACTTTTCGCACTTGTGTTAGTGTTGAAAAACCACTTTTGCACTTGTATTAGTGTGGAAAAAACCCTTTTGCACTTGTGATAGTGTTGAAAAACCACTTTTTGCACTTGCGTTGGTGCAGGAAACCACTTTTGCACTTGTATTAGTGTGGAAAAAACACTTTTTGCACTTATATTAGTGTGGAAAACCCACTTTTCGCACTTGTGTTCGTTGTGAAAAACCACTTTTCGCACTTGTGTTGGTGCAGGAAACCACTTTTGCACTTGTATTAGTATGGAAAAACCACTTTTTGCACTTGTGTTGGTGCAGGAAACCACTTTTGCACTTGTATTAGTGTGGAAAAAACACTTTTTGCACTTGTGATAGTGTTGAAAAACCACTTTTCGCATTTGTGTTAGTGTTGAAAAACCACTTTTCGCACTTGTGTTGGTGCAGGAAACCACTTTTGCACTTGTATTAGTGTGCAAAAACCACTTTTCGCACTTGTGTTAGTGTTGAAAAACCACTTTTCGCACTTGTGTTAGTGTTGAAAATCCACTTGTCGCACTTGTGTTGGTGCAGGAAACCACTTTTGCACTTGTATTAGTGTGGAAAAACCACTTTTCACACTTGTGTTAGTGTTGAAAAACCACTTTTCACACTTGTGTTGTTGCAGGAAACCACTTTTGCACTTGTATTAGTGTGGAAAAAACTCTTTTCGCACTTGTGTTAGTGTTGAAAAACCACTTTTCGCACTTGTGTTAGTGTTGAAAAACCACTTTTTGCACTTGTGTTAGTGTTGAAAAACCACTTTTCGCACTTGTGTTGGTGCAGGAAACCACTTGTGTTGGTGCAGGAAACAACTTTTGCACTTGTATTAGTGTGGCAAAAACCACTTTTCGCACTTGTGTTACTGTTGAAAAACCACTTTTCGCACTTGTGTTAGTGTTGAAAAACCACTTTTCGCACTTGTGTTGGTGCAGGAAACCACTTTTCGCACTTGTGTTTGTGCAGGAAACCACTTTTGCACTTGTATTAGTGTGCAAAAAACACTTTTTGCACTTGTGATAGTGTTGAAAAAATACTTTTTGCACTTGTGTTAGTGTTGAAAAACCACTTTTCGCACTTGTGTTGGTGCAGGAAACCACTTTTGCACTTGTATTAGTGTGGAAAAACCACTTTTCGCACTTGTGTTAGTGTTGAAAAACCACTTTTCGCACTGGTGTTGGTGAAGGAAACCACTTTTCGCACTTGTGTTAGTGTTGAAAACCCACTTTTCGCACTTGTGTTAGTGTTGAAAATCCACTTTTCGCACTTGTGTTGGTGCAGGAAACCACTTTTGCACTTGTATTAGTGTGGAAAAAACACTTTTTGCACTTGTGTTAGTGTTGACAAACCACTTTTCGCACTTGTGTTGGTGCAGGAAACCACTTTTGCACTTGTATTAGTGTGGAAAAAACACTTTTTGCACTTGTGATAGTGTTGAAAAACCACTTTTCGCACTTGTGTTAGTGTTGAAAAACCACTTTTCACACCTGTGTTGGTGCAGGAAACCACTTTTGCACTTGTATTAGTGTGGAAAAAACACTTTTTGCACTTGTGATAGTGTTGAAAAACGACTTTTCGTACTTGTGTTAGTGTTGAAAAACCACTTTTCGCACTTGTGTTGGTGCAGGAAACCACTTTTGCACTTGTATTAGTGTGGAAAAAACACTTTTTGCACTTGTGATAGTGTTGAAAAACCACTTTTCGCACTTGTGTTAGTGTTGAAAAACCACTTTTCGCACTTGTGTTAGTGTTGAAACACCACTTTTCGCACTTGTGTTGGTGCAGGAAACCACTTTTGCACTTGTATTAGTGTGGAAAAAACACTTTTTGCACTTGTGATAGTGTGGAAAATCCACTTTTTGCACTTGTGTTAGTGTTGAAAAAACCACTTTTCGCACTTGAGTTGGTGCAGGAAACCACTTTTGCACTTGTATTAGTGTGGAAAAAACACTTTTCGCACTTGTGTTAGTGTTGAAAAACCACTTTTCGCACTTGTGTTAGTGTTGAAAAACCACTTTTTGCACTTGTGTTAGTGTTGAAAAACCACTTTTCGCACTTGTGTTGGTGCAGGAAACCACTTGTGTTGGTGCAGGAAACAACTTTTGCACTTGTATTAGTGTGGCAAAAACCACTTTTCGCACTTGTGTTACTGTTGAAAAACCACTTTTCGCACTTGTGTTAGTGTTGAAAAACCACTTTTCGCACTAGTGTTGCTGCAGGAAACCACTTTTGCACTTGTATTAGTGTGGAAAAACCACTTTTCGCACTTGTGTTAGTGTTGAAAAACCACTTTTCGCACTTGTGTTAGTGTTGAAAATCCACTTGTCGCACTTGTGTTGGTGCAGGAAACCACTTTTGCACTTGTATTAGTGTGGAAAAACCACTTTTCACACTTGTGTTAGTGTTGAAAAACCACTTTTCGCACTTGTGTTGTTGCAGGAAACCACTTTTGCACTTGTATTTGTGTGGAAAAAACTCTTTTCGCACTTGTGTTAGTGTTGAAAAACCACTTTTCGCACTTGTGTTAGTGTTGAAAAACCACTTTTTGCACTTGTGTTAGTGTTGAAAAACCACTTTTCGCACTTGTGTTGGTGCAGGAAACCACTTGTGTTGGTGCAGGAAACAACTTTTGCACTTGTATTAGTGTGGCAAAAACCACTTTTCGCACTTGTGTTACTGCTGAAAAACCACTTTTCGCACTTGTGTTAGTGTTGAAAAACCACTTTTCGCACTAGTGTTGGTGCAGGAAACCACTTTTGCACTTGTATTAGTGTGGAAAAACCACTTTTCGCACTTGTGTTAGTGTTGAAAAACCACTTTTCGCACTTGTGTTAGTGTTGAAAAACCACTTTTGCACTTGTATTAGTGTGGAAAAAACACTTTTTGCACTTGTGATAGTGTTGAAAAACCACTTTTTGCACTTGTGTTGGTGCAGGAAACCACTTTTGCACTTGTATTAGTGTGGAAAAACCACTTTTCGCACTTGTGTTATTGTTGAAAAACCACTTTTCGCACTTGTGTTAGTGTTGAAAAACCACTTTTGCACTTGTATTAGTGTGGAAAAACCACTTTTCGCACTTGTGTTAGTGTTGAAAAACCACTTTTCGCACTTGTGTTAGTGTTGAAAAACCACTTTTCGCACTTGTGTTAGTGTTGAAAACCCACTTTTCGCACTTGTGTTGGTGCAGGAAACCACTTTTGCACTTGTATTAGTGTGGAAAATCCACTTTTTGCACTTGTGTTAGTGTTGAAAAACCACTTTTCGCACTTGAGTTGGTGCAGGAAACCACTTTTGCACTTGTATTAGTGTGGAAAAAACACTTTTCGCACTTGTGTTAGTGTTGAAAAACCACTTTTCGCACTTGTGTTAGTGTTGAAAAACCACTTTTTGCACTTGTGTTTGTGTTGAAAAACCACTTTTCGCACTTGTGTTGGTGCAGGAAACCACTTGTGTTGGTGCAGGAAACAACTTTTGCACTTGTATTAGTATGGAAAAACCACTTTTCGCACTTGTGTTAGTGTTGAAAAACCACTTTTCGCACTTGTGTTAGTGTTGAAAAACCACTTTTCGCACTTGTGTTGGTGCAGGAAACCACTTCTGCACTTGTATTAGTGTGGAAAAACCACTTTTCGCACTTGTGTTAGTGTTGAAAAACCACTTTTCGCACTTGTGTTAGTGTTGAAAAACCACTTTTGCACTTGTATTAGTGTGGAAAAAACCCTTTTGCACTTGTGATAGTGTTGAAAAACCACTTTTTGCACTTGCGTTGGTGCAGGAAACCACTTTTGCACTTGTATTAGTGTGGAAAAAACACTTTTTGCACTTATATTAGTGTGGAAACCCCACTTTTCGCACTTGTGTTCGTTGTGAAAAACCACTTTTCGCACTTGTGTTGGTGCAGGAAACCACTTTTGCACTTGTATTAGTATGGAAAAACCACTTTTTGCACTTGTGTTGGTGCAGGAAACCACTTTTGCACTTGTATTAGTGTGGAAAAAACACTTTTTGCACTTGTGATAGTGTTGAAAAACCACTTTTCGCATTTGTGTTAGTGTTGAAAAACCACTTTTCGCACTTGTGTTGGTGCAGGAAACCACTTTTGCACTTGTATTAGTGTGCAAAAACCACTTTTCGCACTTGTGTTAGTGTTGAAAAACCACTTTTCGCACTTGTGTTAGTGTTGAAAATCCACTTGTCGCACTTGTGTTGGTGCAGGAAACCACTTTTGCACTTGTATTAGTGTGGAAAAACCACTTTTCACACTTGTGTTAGTGTTGAAAAACCACTTTTCACACTTGTGTTGTTGCAGGAAACCACTTTTGCACTTGTATTAGTGTGGAAAAAACTCTTTTCGCACTTGTGTTAGTGTTGAAAAACCACTTTTCGCACTTGTGTTAGTGTTGAAAAACCACTTTTTGCACTTGTGTTAGTGTTGAAAAACCACTTTTCGCACTTGTGTTGGTGCAGGAAACCACTTGTGTTGGTGCAGGAAACAACTTTTGCACTTGTATTAGTGTGGCAAAAACCACTTTTCGCACTTGTGTTACTGTTGAAAAACCACTTTTCGCACTTGTGTTAGTGTTGAAAAACCACTTTTCGCACTTGTGTTGGTGCAGGAAACCACTTTTGCACTTGTATTAGTGTGGAAAAACCACTTTTCGCACTTGTGTTAGTGTTGAAAAACCACTTTTCGCACTTGTGTTAGTGTTGAAAAACCACTTTTGCACTTGTATTAGTGTGGAAAAAACACTTTTTGCACTTGTGATAGTGTTGAAAAACCACTTTTTGCACTTGTATTGGTGCAGGAAACCACTTTTGCACTTGTATTAGCGTGGAAAAACCACTTTTCGCACTTGTGTTAGTGTTGAAAAACCACTTTTCGCACTTGTGTTAGTGTTGAAAAACCACTTTTGCACTTGTATTAGTGTGGAAAAACCACTTTTCGCACTTGTGTTAGTGTTGAAAAACCACTTTTCGCACTTGTGTTAGTGTTGAAAAACCACTTTTCGCACTTGTGTTAGTGTTGAAAAACCACTTTTCGCACTTGTGTTAGTGTTGAAAAACCACTTTTTGCACTTGTGTTAGTGTTGAAAAACCACTTTTTGCACTTGTGTTGGTGCAGGAAACCACTTTTGCACTTGTATCAGTGTGGAAAAACCACTTTTCGCACTTGTGTTGGTGTTGAAAAACCACTTTTCGCACTTGTGTTAGTGTTGAAAAACCACTTTTCACACTTGTGTTGGTGCAGGAAACCACTTTTGCACATGTATTAGTGTGGAAAAAACACTTTTTGCACTTGTGATAGTGTTGAAAAAACACTTTTTGCACTTGTGTTAGTGTTGAAAAACCACTTTTCGCACTTGCGTTGGTGCAAGAAACCACTTTTGCACTTGTATTAGTGTGGAAAAACCACTTTTCGCACTTGTGTTAGAGTTGAAAAACCACTTTTCGCACTTGCGTTGGTGCAGGCAACCACTTTTGCACTTGTATTAGTGTGGAAAAAACACTTTTTGCACTTGTGATAGTGTTGAAAAAACACTTTTTGCACTTGTGTTAGTGTTGAAAAAACACTTTTCGCACTTGTGTTGGTGCAGGAAACCACTTTTGCACTTGTATTAGTGTGGAAAAACCACTTTTCGCACTTGTGTTAGTGTTGAAAAACCACTTTTCGCACTGGTGTTGGTGAAGGAAACCACTTTTCGCACTTGTGTTAGTGTTGAAAACCCACTTTTCGCACTTGTGTTAGTGTTGAAAATCCACTTTTCGCACTTGTGTTGGTGCAGGAAACCACTTTTGCACTTGTATTAGTGTGGAAAAAACACTTTTTGCAATTGTGTTAGTGTTGAAAAACCACTTTTCGCACTTGTGTTGGTGCAGGAAACCACTTTTGCACTTGTATTAGTGTGGAAAAAACACTTTTTGCACTTGTGATAGTGTTGAAAAACCACTTTTCGCACTTGTGTTAGTGTTGAAAAACCACTTTTCGCACCTGTGTTGGTGCAGGAAACCACTTTTGCACTTGTATTAGTGTGGAAAAAACACTTTTTGCACTTGTGATAGTGTTGAAAAACGACTTTTCGTACTTGTGTTAGTGTTGATTAGTGTTGAAAAACCACTTTTCGCACTTGTGTTGGTGCAGGAAACCACTTCTGCACTTGTATTAGTGTGGAAAAACCACTTTTCGCACTTGTGTTAGTGTTGAAAAACCACTTTTCGCACTTGTGTTAGTGTTGAAAAACCACTTTTGCACTTGTATCAGTGTGGAAAAAACCCTTTTGCACTTGTGATAGTGTTGAAAAACCACTTTTTGCACTTGCGTTGGTGTAGGAAACCACTTTTGCACTTGTATTAGTATGGAAAAACCACTTTTGCACTTGTATTAGTGTGGAAAAAACACTTTTTGCACTTATATTAGTGTGGAAAACCCACTTTTCGCACTTGTGTTAGTTGTGAAAAACCACTTTTCGCACTTGTGTTGGTGCAGGAAACCACTTTTGCACTTGTATTAGTATGGAAAAACCACTTTTTGCACTTGTGTTGGTGCAGGAAACCACTTTTGCACTTGTATTAGTGTGGAAGAAACACTTTTTGCACTTGTGATAGTGTTGAAAAACCACTTTTCGCACATGTGTTAGTGTTGAAAAACCACTTTTCGCACTTGTGTTGGTGCAGGAAACCACTTTTGCACTTGTATTAGTGTGGAAAAACCACTTTTCGCACTTGTGTTAGTGTTGAAAAACCACTTTTCGCACTTGTGTTAGTGTTGAAAAACCACTTTTCGCACTTGTGTTGGTGCAGGAAACCACTTTTGCACTTGTATTAGTGTGGAAAAACCACTTTTCGCACTTGTGTTAGTGTTGAAAAACCACTTTTCGCACTTGTGTTAGTGTTGAAAATCCACTTGTCGCACTTGTGTTGGTGCAGTAAACCACTTTTGCACTTGTATTAGTGTGGAAAAACCACTTTTCACACTTGTGTTAGTGTTGAAAAACCACTTTTCGCACTTGTGTTGTTGCAGGAAACCACTTTTGCACTTGTATTTGTGTGGAAAAAACTCTTTTCGCACTTGTGTTAGTGTTGAAAAACCACTTTTCGCACTTGTGTTAGTGTTGAAAAACCACTTTTTGCACTTGTGTTAGTGTTGAAAAACCACTTTTCGCACTTGTGTTGGTGCAGGAAACCACTTGTGTTGGTGCAGGAAACAACTTTTGCACTTGTATTAGTGTGGCAAAAACCACTTTTCGCACTTGTGTTACTGTTGAAAAACCACTTTTCGCACTTGTGTTAGTGTTGAAAAACCACTTTTCGCACTAGTGTTGGTGCAGGAAACCACTTTTGCACTTGTATTAGTGTGGAAAAACCACTTTTCGCACTTGTGTTAGTGTTGAAAAACCACTTTTCGCACTTGTGTTAGTGTTGAAAAACCACTTTTGCACTTGTATTAGTGTGGAAAAAACACTTTTTGCACTTGTGATAGTGTTGAAAAACCACTTTTTGCACTTGTGTTGGTGCAGGAAACCACTTTTGCACTTGTATTAGTGTGGAAAAACCACTTTTCGCACTTGTGTTATTGTTGAAAAACCACTTTTCGCACTTGTGTTAGTGTTGAAAAACCACTTTTGCACTTGTATTAGTGTGGAAAAACCACTTTTCGCACTTGTGTTAGTGTTGAAAAACCACTTTTCGCACTTGTGTTAGTGTTGAAAAACCACTTTTCGCACTTGTGTTAGTGTTGAAAACCCACTTTTCGCACTTGTGTTGGTGCAGGAAACCACTTTTGCACTTGTATTAGTGTGGAAAATCCACTTTTTGCACTTGTGTTAGTGTTGAAAAACCACTTTTCGCACTTGAGTTGGTGCAGGAAACCACTTTTGCACTTGTATTAGTGTGGAAAAAACACTTTTCGCACTTGTGTTAGTGTTGAAAAACCACTTTTCGCACTTGTGTTAGTGTTGAAAAACCACTTTTTGCACTTGTGTTTGTGTTGAAAAACCACTTTTCGCACTTGTGTTGGTGCAGGAAACCACTTGTGTTGGTGCAGGAAACAACTTTTGCACTTGTATTAGTGTGGAAAAACCACTTTTCGCACTTGTGTTAGTGTTGAAAAACCACTTTTCGCACTTGTGTTAGTGTTGAAAAACCACTTTTCGCACTTGTGTTGGTGCAGGAAACCACTTCTGCACATGTATTAGTGTGGAAAAACCACTTTTCGCACTTGTGTTAGTGTTGAAAAACCACTTTTCGCACTTGTGTTAGTGTTGAAAAACCACTTTTGCACTTGTATTAGTGTGGAAAAAACCCTTTTGCACTTGTGATAGTGTTGAAAAACCACTTTTTGCACTTGCGTTGGTGCAGGAAACCACTTTTGCACTTGTATTAGTGTGGAAAAAACACTTTTTGCACTTATATTAGTGTGGAAAACCCACTTTTCGCACTTGTGTTCGTTGTGAAAAACCACTTTTCGCACTTGTGTTGGTGCAGGAAACCACTTTTGCACTTGTATTAGTATGGAAAAACCACTTTTTGCACTTGTGTTGGTGCAGGAAACCACTTTTGCACTTGTATTAGTGTGGAAAAAACACTTTTTGCACTTGTGATAGTGTTGAAAAACCACTTTTCGCATTTGTGTTAGTGTTGAAAAACCACTTTTCGCACTTGTGTTGGTGCAGGAAACCACTTTTGCACTTGTATTAGTGTGCAAAAACCACTTTTCGCACTTGTGTTAGTGTTGAAAAACCACTTTTCGCACTTGTGTTAGTGTTGAAAATCCACTTGTCGCACTTGTGTTGGTGCAGGAAACCACTTTTGCACTTGTATTAGTGTGGAAAAACCACTTTTCACACTTGTGTTAGTGTTGAAAAACCACTTTTCACACTTGTGTTGTTGCAGGAAACCACTTTTGCACTTGTATTAGTGTGGAAAAAACTCTTTTCGCACTTGTGTTAGTGTTGAAAAACCACTTTTCGCACTTGTGTTAGTGTTGAAAAACCACTTTTTGCACTTGTGTTAGTGTTGAAAAACCACTTTTCGCACTTGTGTTGGTGCAGGAAACCACTTGTGTTGGTGCAGGAAACAACTTTTGCACTTGTATTAGTGTGGCAAAAACCACTTTTCGCACTTGTGTTACTGTTGAAAAACCACTTTTCGCACTTGTGTTAGTGTTGAAAAACCACTTTTCGCACTTGTGTTGGTGCAGGAAACCACTTTTGCACTTGTATTAGTGTGGAAAAACCACTTTTCGCACTTGTGTTAGTGTTGAAAAACCACTTTTCGCACTTGTGTTAGTGTTGAAAAACCACTTTTGCACTTGTATTAGTGTGGAAAAAACACTTTTTGCACTTGTGATAGTGTTGAAAAACCACTTTTTGCACTTGTGTTGGTGCAGGAAACCACTTTTGCACTTGTATTAGCGTGGAAAAACCACTTTTCGCACTTGTGTTAGTGTTGAAAAACCACTTTTCGCACTTGTGTTAGTGTTGAAAAACCACTTTTGCACTTGTATTAGTGTGGAAAAACCACTTTTCGCACTTGTGTTAGTGTTGAAAAACCACTTTTCGCACTTGTGTTAGTGTTGAAAAACCACTTTTCGCACTTGTGTTAGTGTTGAAAAACCACTTTTCGCACTTGTGTTAGTGTTGAAAAACCACTTTTTGCACTTGTGTTAGTGTTGAAAAACCACTTTTTGCACTTGTGTTGGTGCAGGAAACCACTTTTGCACTTGTATCAGTGTGGAAAAACCACTTTTCGCACTTGTGTTGGTGTTGAAAAACCACTTTTCGCACTTGTGTTAGTGTTGAAAAACCACTTTTCACACTTGTGTTGGTGCAGGAAACCACTTTTGCACATGTATTAGTGTGGAAAAAACACTTTTTGCACTTGTGATAGTGTTGAAAAAACACTTTTTGCACTTGTGTTAGTGTTGAAAAACCACTTTTCGCACTTGCGTTGGTGCAAGAAACCACTTTTGCACTTGTATTAGTGTGGAAAAACCACTTTTCGCACTTGTGTTAGAGTTGAAAAACCACTTTTCGCACTTGCGTTGGTGCAGGCAACCACTTTTGCACTTGTATTAGTGTGGAAAAAACACTTTTTGCACTTGTGATAGTGTTGAAAAAACACTTTTTGCACTTGTGTTAGTGTTGAAAAAACACTTTTCGCACTTGTGTTGGTGCAGGAAACCACTTTTGCACTTGTATTAGTGTGGAAAAACCACTTTTCGCACTTGTGTTAGTGTTGAAAAACCACTTTTCGCACTGGTGTTGGTGAAGGAAACCACTTTTCGCACTTGTGTTAGTGTTGAAAACCCACTTTTCGCACTTGTGTTAGTGTTGAAAATCCACTTTTCGCACTTGTGTTGGTGCAGGAAACCACTTTTGCACTTGTATTAGTGTGGAAAAAACACTTTTTGCAATTGTGTTAGTGTTGAAAAACCACTTTTCGCACTTGTGTTGGTGCAGGAAACCACTTTTGCACTTGTATTAGTGTGGAAAAAACACTTTTTGCACTTGTGATAGTGTTGAAAAACCACTTTTCGCACTTGTGTTAGTGTTGAAAAACCACTTTTCGCACCTGTGTTGGTGCAGGAAACCACTTTTGCACTTGTATTAGTGTGGAAAAAACACTTTTTGCACTTGTGATAGTGTTGAAAAACGACTTTTCGTACTTGTGTTAGTGTTGATTAGTGTTGAAAAACCACTTTTCGCACTTGTGTTGGTGCAGGAAACCACTTCTGCACTTGTATTAGTGTGGAAAAACCACTTTTCGCACTTGTGTTAGTGTTGAAAAACCACTTTTCGCACTTGTGTTAGTGTTGAAAAACCACTTTTGCACTTGTATCAGTGTGGAAAAAACCCTTTTGCACTTGTGATAGTGTTGAAAAACCACTTTTTGCACTTGCGTTGGTGTAGGAAACCACTTTTGCACTTGTATTAGTATGGAAAAACCACTTTTGCACTTGTATTAGTGTGGAAAAAACACTTTTTGCACTTATATTAGTGTGGAAAACCCACTTTTCGCACTTGTGTTAGTTGTGAAAAACCACTTTTCGCACTTGTGTTGGTGCAGGAAACCACTTTTGCACTTGTATTAGTATGGAAAAACCACTTTTTGCACTTGTGTTGGTGCAGGAAACCACTTTTGCACTTGTATTAGTGTGGAAGAAACACTTTTTGCACTTGTGATAGTGTTGAAAAACCACTTTTCGCACATGTGTTAGTGTTGAAAAACCACTTTTCGCACTTGTGTTGGTGCAGGAAACCACTTTTGCACTTGTATTAGTGTGGAAAAACCACTTTTCGCACTTGTGTTAGTGTTGAAAAACCACTTTTCGCACTTGTGTTAGTGTTGAAAAACCACTTTTCGCACTTGCGTTGGTGCAAGAAACCACTTTTGCACTTGTATTAGTGTGGAAAAACCACTTTTCGCACTTGTGTTAGAGTTGAAAAACCACTTTTCGCACTTGCGTTGGTGCAGGAAACCACTTTTGCACTTGTATTAGTGTGGAAAAAACACTTTTTGCACTTGTGATAGTGTTGAAAAAACACTTTTTGCACTTGTGTTAGTGTTGAAAAACCACTTTTCGCACTTGTGTTGGTGCAGGAAACCACTTTTGCACTTGTATTAGTGTGGAAAAACCACTTTTCGCACTTGTGTTAGTGTTGAAAAACCACTTTTCGCACTGGTGTTGGTGAAGGAAACCACTTTTCGCACTTGTGTTAGTGTTGAAAACCCACTTTTCGCACTTGTGTTAGTGTTGAAAATCCACTTTTCGCACTTGTGTTGGTGCAGGAAACCACTTTTGCACTTGTATTAGTGTGGAAAAAACACTTTTTGCACTTGTGTTAGTGTTGAAAAACCACTTTTCGCACTTGTGTTGGTGCAGGAAACCACTTTTGCACTTGTATTAGTGTGGAAAAAACACTTTTTGCACTTGTGATAGTGTTGAAAAACCACTTTTCGCACTTGTGTTAGTGTTGAAAAACCACTTTTCGCACTTGTGTTGGTGCAGGAAACCACTTGTGTTGGTGCAGGAAACAACTTTTGCACTTGTATTAGTGTGGCAAAAACCACTTTTCGCACTTGTGTTACTGTTGAAAAACCACTTTTCGCACTTGTGTTAGTGTTGAAAAACCACTTTTCGCACTTGTGTTGGTGCAGGAAACCACTTTTGCACTTGTATTAGTGTGGAAAAACCACTTTTCGCACTTGTGTTAGTGTTGAAAAACCACTTTTCGCACTTGTGTTAGTGTTGAAAAACCACTTTTGCACTTGTATTAGTGTGGAAAAAACACTTTTTGCACTTGTGATAGTGTTGAAAAACCACTTTTTGCACTTGTGTTGGTGCAGGAAACCACTTTTGCACTTGTATTAGTGTGGAAAAACCACTTTTCGCACTTGTGTTATTGTTGAAAAACCACTTTTCGCACTTGTGTTAGTGTTGAAAAACCACTTTTGCACTTGTATTAGTGTGGAAAAACCACTTTTCGCACTTGTGTTAGTGTTGAAAAACCACTTTTCGCACTTGTGTTAGTGTTGAAAAACCACTTTTCGCACTTGTGTTAGTGTTGAAAACCCACTTTTCGCACTTGTGTTGGTGCAGGAAACCACTTTTGCACTTGTATTAGTGTGGAAAATCCACTTTTTGCACTTGTGTTAGTGTTGAAAAACCACTTTTCGCACTTGAGTTGGTGCAGGAAACCACTTTTGCACTTGTATTAGTGTGGAAAAAACACTTTTCGCACTTGTGTTAGTGTTGAAAAACCACTTTTCGCACTTGTGTTAGTGTTGAAAAACCACTTTTTGCACTTGTGTTTGTGTTGAAAAACCACTTTTCGCACTTGTGTTGGTGCAGGAAACCACTTGTGTTGGTGCAGGAAACAACTTTTGCACTTGTATTAGTGTGGAAAAACCACTTTTCGCACTTGTGTTAGTGTTGAAAAACAACTTTTCGCACTTGTGTTAGTGTTGAAAAACCACTTTTCGCACTTGTGTTGGTGCAGGAAACCACTTCTGCACTTGTATTAGTGTGGAAAAACCACTTTTCGCACTTGTGTTAGTGTTGAAAAACCACTTTTCGCACTTGTGTTAGTGTTGAAAAACCACTTTTGCACTTGTATTAGTGTGGAAAAAACCCTTTTGCACTTGTGATAGTGTTGAAAAACCACTTTTTGCACTTGCGTTGGTGCAGGAAACCACTTTTGCACTTGTATTAGTGTGGAAAAAACACTTTTTGCACTTATATTAGTGTGGAAAACCCACTTTTCGCACTTGTGTTCGTTGTGAAAAACCACTTTTCGCACTTGTGTTGGTGCAGGAAACCACTTTTGCACTTGTATTAGTATGGAAAAACCAATTTTTGCACTTGTGTTGGTGCAGGAAACCACTTTTGCACTTGTATTAGTGTGGAAAAAACACTTTTTGCACTTGTGATAGTGTTGAAAAACCACTTTTCACATTTGTGTTAGTGTTGAAAAACCACTTTTCGCACTTGTGTTGGTGCAGGAAACCACTTTTGCACTTGTATTAGTGTGGAAAAACCACTTTTCGCACTTGTGTTAGTGTTGAAAAACCACTTTTCGCACTTGTGTTAGTGTTGAAAATCCACTTGTCGCACTTGTGTTGGTGCAGGAAACCACTTTTGCACTTGTATTAGTGTGGAAAAACCACTTTTCACACTTGTGTTAGTGTTGAAAAACCACTTTTCACACTTGTGTTGTTGCAGGAAACCACTTTTGCACTTGTATTAGTGTGGAAAAAACTCTTTTCGCACTTGTGTTAGTGTTGAAAAACCACTTTTCGCACTTGTGTTAGTGTTGAAAAACCACTTTTTGCACTTGTGTTAGTGTTGAAAAACCACTTTTCGCACTTGTGTTGGTGCAGGAAACCACTTGTGTTGGTGCAGGAAACAACTTTTGCACTTGTATTAGTGTGGCAAAAACCACTTTTCGCACTTGTGTTACTGTTGAAAAAACACTTTTCGCACTTGTGTTAGTGTTGAAAAACCACTTTTCGCACTTGTGTTGGTGCAGGAAACCACTTTTGCACTTGTATTAGTGTGGAAAAACCACTTTTCGCACTTGTGTTAGTGTTGAAAAACCACTTTCGCACTTGTGTTAGTGTTGAAAAACCACTTTTGCACTTGTATTAGTGTTGAAAAACCACTTTTGCACTTGTATTAGTGTGGAAAAACCACTTTTCGCACTTGTGTTAGTTGTGAAAAACCACTTTTTGCACTTGTGTTGGTGCAGGAAACCACTTTTGCACTTGTATTAGTGTGGAAAAAACACTTTTTGCACTTGTGATAGTGTTGAAAAACCACTTTTCGCATTTGTGTTAGTGTTGAAAAACCACTTTTCGCACTTGTGTTGGTGCAGGAAACCACTTTTGCACTTGTATTAGTGTGCAAAAACCACTTTTCGCACTTGTGTTAGTGTTGAAAAACCACTTTTCGCACTTGTGTTAGTGTTGAAAATCCACTTGTCGCACTTGTGTTGGTGCAGGAAACCACTTTTGCACTTGTATTAGTGTGGAAAAACCACTTTTCACACTTGTGTTAGTGTTGAAAAACCACTTTTCACACTTGTGTTGTTGCAGGAAACCACTTTTGCACTTGTATTAGTGTGGAAAAAACTCTTTTCGCACTTGTGTTAGTGTTGAAAAACCACTTTTCGCACTTGTGTTAGTGTTGAAAAACCACTTTTTGCACTTGTGTTAGTGTTGAAAAACCACTTTTCGCACTTGTGTTGGTGCAGGAAACCACTTGTGTTGGTGCAGGAAACAACTTTTGCACTTGTATTAGTGTGGCAAAAACCACTTTTCGCACTTGTGTTACTGTTGAAAAACCACTTTTCGCACTTGTGTTAGTGTTGAAAAACCACTTTTCGCACTTGTGTTGGTGCAGGAAACCACTTTTCGCACTTGTGTTTGTGCAGGAAACCACTTTTGCACTTGTATTAGTGTGCAAAAAACACTTTTTGCACTTGTGATAGTGTTGAAAAAATACTTTTTGCACTTGTGTTAGTGTTGAAAAACCACTTTTCGCACTTGTGTTGGTGCAGGAAACCACTTTTGCACTTGTATTAGTGTGGAAAAACCACTTTTCGCACTTGTGTTAGTGTTGAAAAACCACTTTTCGCACTGGTGTTGGTGAAGGAAACCACTTTTCGCACTTGTGTTAGTGTTGAAAACCCACTTTTCGCACTTGTGTTAGTGTTGAAAATCCACTTTTCGCACTTGTGTTGGTGCAGGAAACCACTTTTGCACTTGTATTAGTGTGGAAAAAACACTTTTTGCACTTGTGTTAGTGTTGACAAACCACTTTTCGCACTTGTGTTGGTGCAGGAAACCACTTTTGCACTTGTATTAGTGTGGAAAAAACACTTTTTGCACTTGTGATAGTGTTGAAAAACCACTTTTCGCACTTGTGTTAGTGTTGAAAAACCACTTTTCACACCTGTGTTGGTGCAGGAAACCACTTTTGCACTTGTATTAGTGTGGAAAAAACACTTTTTGCACTTGTGATAGTGTTGAAAAACGACTTTTCGTACTTGTGTTAGTGTTGAAAAACCACTTTTCGCACTTGTGTTGGTGCAGGAAACCACTTTTGCACTTGTATTAGTGTGGAAAAAACACTTTTTGCACTTGTGATAGTGTTGAAAAACCACTTTTCGCACTTGTGTTAGTGTTGAAAAACCACTTTTCGCACTTGTGTTAGTGTTGAAACACCACTTTTCGCACTTGTGTTGGTGCAGGGAACCACTTTTGCACTTGTATTAGTGTGGAAAAAACACCTTTTGCACTTGTGATAGTGTGGAAAATCCACTTTTTGCACTTGTGTTAGTGTTGAAAAAACCACTTTTCGCACTTGAGTTGGTGCAGGAAACCACTTTTGCACTTGTATTAGTGTGGAAAAAACACTTTTCGCACTTGTGTTAGTGTTGAAAAACCACTTTTCGCACTTGTGTTAGTGTTGAAAAACCACTTTTTGCACTTGTGTTAGTGTTGAAAAACCACTTTTCGCACTTGTGTTGGTGCAGGACACCACTTGTGTTGGTGCAGGAAACAACTTTTGCACTTGTATTAGTGTGGAAAAACCACTTTTCGCACTTGTGTTAGTGTTGAAAAACCACTTTTCGCACTTGTGTTAGTGTTGAAAAACCACTTTTCGCACTTGTGTTGGTGCAGGAAACCACTTCTGCATTCGTATTAGTGTGGAAAAACCACTTTTCGCACTTGTGTTAGTTGAAAAACCACTTTTCGCACTTGTGTTGGTGCAGGAAACCACTTGTGTTGGTGCAGGAAACAACTTTTGCACTTGTATTAGTGTGGAAAAACCAGTTTTCGCACTTGTGTTAGTGTTGAAAAACCACTTTTCGCACTTGTGTTAGTGTTGAAAAACCACTTTTCGCACTTGTGTTGGTGCAGGAAACCACTTCTGCACTTGTATTAGTGTGGAAAAACCACTTTTCGCACTTGTGTTAGTGTTGAAAAACCACTTTTCGCACTTGTGTTAGTGTTGAAAAACCACTTTTGCACTTGTATCAGTGTGGAAAAAACCCTTTTGCACTTGTGATAGTGTTGAAAAACCACTTTTTGCACTTGCGTTGGTGCAGGAAACCACTTTTGCACTTGTATTAGTGTGGAAAAAACACTTTTTGCACTTATATTAGTGTGGAAAACCCACTTTTCGCACTTGTGTTAGTTGTGAAAAACCACTTTTCGCACTTGTGTTGGTGCAGGAAACCACTTTTGCACTTGTATTAGTATGGAAAAACCACTTTTTGCACTTGTGTTGGTGCAGGAAACCACTTTTGCACTTGTATTAGTGTGGAAAAAACACTTTTTGCACTTGTGATAGTGTTGAAAAACCACTTTTCGCACTTGTGTTAGTGTTGAAAAACCACTTTTCGCACTTGTGTTGGTGCAGGAAACCACTTTTGCACTTGTATTAGTGTGGAAAAACCACTTTTCGCACTTGTGTTAGTGTTGAAAAACCACTTTTCGCACTTGTGTTAGTGTTGAAAATCCACTTGTCGCACTTGTGTTGGTGCAGGAAACCACTTTTGCACTTGTATTAGTGTGGAAAAACCACTTTTCACACTTGTGTTAGTGTTGAAAAACCACTTTTCGCACTTGTGTTGTTGCAGGAAACCACTTTTGCACTTGTATTTGTGTGGAAAAAACTCTTTTCGCACTTGTGTTAGTGTTGAAAAACCACTTTTCGCACTTGTGTTAGTGTTGAAAAACCACTTTTTGCACTTGTGTTAGTGTTGAAAAACCACTTTTCGCACTTGTGTTGGTGCAGGAAACCACTTGTGTTGGTGCAGGAAACAACTTTTGCACTTGTATTAGTGTGGCAAAAACCACTTTTCGCACTTGTGTTACTGTTGAAAAACCACTTTTCGCACTTGTGTTAGTGTTGAAAAACCACTTTTCGCACTTGTGTTGGTGCAGGAAACCACTTTTGCACTTGTATTAGTGTGGAAAAACCACTTTTCGCACTTGTGTTAGTGTTGAAAAACCACTTTTCGCACTTGTGTTAGTGTTGAAAAACCACTTTTGCACTTGTATTAGTGTGGAAAAAACACTTTTTGCACTTGTGATAGTGTTGAAAAACCACTTTTTGCACTTGTGTTGGTGCAGGAAACCACTTTTGCACTTGTATTAGTGTGGAAAAACCACTTTTCGCACTTGTGTTATTGTTGAAAAACCACTTTTCGCACTTGTGTTAGTGTTGAAAAACCACTTTTGCACTTGTATTAGTGTGGAAAAACCACTTTTCGCACTTGTGTTAGTGTTGAAAAACCACTTTTCGCACTTGTGTTAGTGTTGAAAAACCACTTTTCGCACTTGTGTTAGTGTTGAAAACCCACTTTTCGCACTTGTGTTGGTGCAGGAAACCACTTTTGCACTTGTATTAGTGTGGAAAATCCACTTTTTGCACTTGTGTTAGTGTTGAAAAACCACTTTTCGCACTTGAGTTGGTGCAGGAAACCACTTTTGCACTTGTATTAGTGTGGAAAAAACACTTTTCGCACTTGTGTTAGTGTTGAAAAACCACTTTTCGCACTTGTGTTAGTGTTGAAAAACCACTTTTTGCACTTGTGTTTGTGTTGAAAAGCCACTTTTCGCACTTGTGTTGGTGCAGGAAACCACTTGTGTTGGTGCAGGAAACAACTTTTGCACTTGTATTAGTGTGGAAAAACCACTTTTCGCACTTGTGTTAGTGTTGAAAAACCACTTTTCGCACTTGTGTTAGTGTTGAAAAACCACTTTTCGCACTTGTGTTGGTGCAGGAAACCACTTCTGCACTTGTATTAGTGTGGAAAAACCACTTTTCGCACTTGTGTTAGTGTTGAAAAACCACTTTTCGCACTTGTGTTAGTGTTGAAAAACCACTTTTGCACTTGTATTAGTGTGGAAACAACCCTTTTGCACTTGTGATAGTGTTGAAAAACCACTTTTTGCACTTGCGTTGGTGCAGGAAACCACTTTTGCACTTGTATTAGTGTGGAAAAAACACTTTTTGCACTTATATTAGTGTGGAAAACCCACTTTTCGCACTTGTGTTCGTTGTGAAAAACCACTTTTCGCACTTGTGTTGGTGCAGGAAACCACTTTTGCACTTGTATTAGTATGGAAAAACCACTTTTTGCACTTGTGTTGGTGCAGGAAACCACTTTTGCACTTGTATTAGTGTGGAAAAAACACTTTTTGCACTTGTGATAGTGTTGAAAAACCACTTTTCGCATTTGTGTTAGTGTTGAAAAACCACTTTTCGCACTTGTGTTGGTGCAGGAAACCACTTTTGCACTTGTATTAGTGTGCAAAAACCACTTTTCGCACTTGTGTTAGTGTTGAAAAACCACTTTTCGCACTTGTGTTAGTGTTGAAAATCCACTTGTCGCACTTGTGTTGGTGCAGGAAACCACTTTTGCACTTGTATTAGTGTGGAAAAACCACTTTTCACACTTGTGTTAGTGTTGAAAAACCACTTTTCACACTTGTGTTGTTGCAGGAAACCACTTTTGCACTTGTATTAGTGTGGAAAAAACTCTTTTCGCACTTGTGTTAGTGTTGAAAAACCACTTTTCGCACTTGTGTTAGTGTTGAAAAACCACTTTTTGCACTTGTGTTAGTGTTGAAAAACCACTTTTCGCACTTGTGTTGGTGCAGGAAACCACTTGTGTTGGTGCAGGAAACAACTTTTGCACTTGTATTAGTGTGGCAAAAACCACTTTTCGCACTTGTGTTACTGTTGAAAAACCACTTTTCGCACTTGTGTTAGTGTTGAAAAACCACTTTTCGCACTTGTGTTGGTGCAGGAAACCACTTTTGCACTTGTATTAGTGTGGAAAAACCACTTTTCGCACTTGTGTTAGTGTTGAAAAACCACTTTTCGCACTTGTGTTAGTGTTGAAAAACCACTTTTGCACTTGTATTAGTGTGGAAAAAACACTTTTTGCACTTGTGATAGTGTTGAAAAACCACTTTTTGCACTTGTGTTGGTGCAGGAAACCACTTTTGCACTTGTATTAGCGTGGAAAAACCACTTTTCGCACTTGTGTTAGTGTTGAAAAACCACTTTTCGCACTTGTGTTAGTGTTGAAAAACCACTTTTGCACTTGTATTAGTGTGGAAAAACCACTTTTCGCACTTGTGTTAGTGTTGAAAAACCCCTTTTCGCACTTGTGTTAGTGTTGAAAAACCACTTTTCGCACTTGTGTTAGTGTTGAAAAACCACTTTTCGCACTTGTGTTAGTGTTGAAAAACCACTTTTTGCACTTGTGTTAGTGTTGAAAAACCACTTTTTGCACTTGTGTTGGTGCAGGAAACCACTTTTGCACTTGTATCAGTGTGGAAAAACCACTTTTCGCACTTGTGTTG